>NC_080540.1:25542762-25807762 GCF_028640845.1 Ahaetulla prasina | reverse complement strand
AGAGATCGTAGATAGATAGATAGATAGATAGATATGTGAGATTTAAAACCCAAATTTGATATTCACAACTCCAAGACAAGTCTGATTAACAAAATCAAAGATTTATTGTAAAAAAATATGAAAATAAAAAAAGCGGTTGCAAGCGTGGCCTCTTAGACTCTTCCCATTTGGATTGAGTTCAAAGAGCGCAAGAAGCAGTTTTCAAGCTACACATTTTATACTCCTACACAATGCACGCCACGCCTAAGAAACTTACCACGCCCTTACCCACTTTGTCCTTGTTTTACACCTTTAAGGGTCATCTTGGCAATTTCCGTCCATTCTCTGATATCTTTTCTTATTTACTTATAATCTTCACCTTGGGCCGATGTTCCTGTCCCCTGATAGGATTTTTGGCTCAGGTGTAAGTTTCTGTCTCTGGGGAACTCTTATCAAGTCATAATACATTGTCTCCACAATTGATTACATTACCAATTGTAGTCACTTTGCATAGTCAGAAAACAGCAAACAGATAGTCTCACACTTTGGTATTACATTTGTTACAATTTATAAAAGAATAACCTTTATTTATTTCCGATAGATAGATAGATAGATAGATAGATAGGAGAGAGACATGATAGATAGATAATAAACAGACAGAGATGAGAGAGAGAGAGGCGAGGGAGAGGGAGAAGGGGCAAGAGAGAGATGATAGATAGATAGATAGATAGATAGATAGATAGATAGATAGATAGATAGATAGATAGATAGATAGATAATAAACAGACAGAGATGAGAGACAGAGAGATGGCTGGTGAAGGAGAGGGAGAAGGGGCAAGAGAGAGATGATAGATAGATAGATAGATAGATAGATAGATAGATAGATAGATAGATAGATAGATAGATATAGATAGATAGATATAGATGATAGATAGATAGATAGATAGGAGAGAGACATGATAGATAGATAATAAACAGACAGAGATGAGAGAGAGAGAGAGATGGCTGGTGAGGGAGAGGGAGAAGGGGCAAGAGAGAGATAGATAGATAGATAGATAGATAGATAGATAGATAGATAGATAGATAGATAGATCCCTTTCCTCCCCTACCCCCCTTTTCCTGCCCTCTTCGATCTGCCAATCCTCCTGCAGGGTCGGAATAATCCTCCTCCCGCCGGCACCCGCGATCATTGCTGCGGCGACACTTCGGGTTCCTCATCGACGACGGCGCCCCGCCCGCGTCGAAGGGGAGCCGGAAGTGCCTTCCTGCCAGAGCCTGGGCGGCCTCTGCTGGCGCTGGGATCGCGGGGCGAAAGCGGGCGCAGCGGCGGGAGGTTCTCGACGCCCCCACCTCCCCTCCCCCCACGTGCAAAAGGATGACGGCTCCCATTCCTTAGCCCAATTTTGCAAGGTATCGCAGGGTCCCCGGAGGGCAGCCCCCTAACTCTGTCCCCCTTCCCCTTTGTCAGAGCCTTGCTAGGCTTTGTGCAAGAAAACGGGGTGGGGGTGGGAGGCTCCCTTTGTGCTCCGAGGATGGACTGCAGCCCCATTATCCCCAGCCTGCACGGTGCGGATCGGGGAAGCGGAGGAGCGAAGGAAGGAAGAGGGGAGAAAAGCCGCCCAGAGGCAACCCGCAATTCGGGGACGGGATCCTCCCTGCAAAACAGCATTCAGAAGCGAAGCACCTCTAAAACCCCCTTAAACGAGAATCTCTTGTCTTGGTCTTGGGGTTTTGGGGTGGTGGTGCAGGGCTTTGAGCACCTCCAGGGTTAAAGAAGGGGGGCAGAGGTGGTTCTAAGTGCAACTCTACTGGCGTGGTTAGACCCCAGACCCCCAGCTAGAAATTGTCTGCCTGTCATCTATCTATCTACCTACCTACCTACCTACCTACCTACCTACCTACCTACCTACCTACCTATCTACCTGTCCATCCATCCATCCATCCATTCATCCAAGTATCTATTTGTCTATCTATCCATCCATCCATCCATTATCTGTCTGTCTATCTCCATCCATTATCTATCTATCATCCATCTATCTATCTATCTATCTATCTATCTATCTATCTATCTATCTATCTATCTATCTATCTATTTCTATCTATCTCTTTATCTATTTCTATCTATCTCTTTATCTATCTATTTCTATCTCTCTCTCTATTTCTCTCTCTCTCTCTCTCTCTGTCTTTCTATTTCTATATATCTATCTATCTATATCTATCTATCTATCTATCTATCTATCTATCTATCTCTATATATTTCTCTCTATTTTTATCTATCTATCTATCTATCTATCTATCTATCTATCTATCTATCTATCTATCTATCTATCTATCTCTATCTCTCTATATTTCTCTCTCTCTCTCTTTCTCTCTGTCTATCAGCTATCTATCTATGCCAGAAAGTGGGCTAATTTCAAACCCAGGTCACCAGGGTTGTATGAATGCAGGCTCTCTCACAAGGCCTGACTGTGTGATGTCTCCCTCACTTGGAAGCCACTTTTCTCAGGTCTGGGTTCAGAAGTGCGAACCCCTCATGAGGCTCTGTTTGAATCTCTCTTCTCCTTTGCAGGTGACGCCATGGCTTTGGGGCCACAATCTGGATTGTCTTTTCCGTTGGCCACAGCAGAAACTTTGGTGGCACCGCCGCCAAAGGTAAGTTATGGGGTAAAAAGGAAAGGAAGATTCAAGTATAGGTAGTCTTCAACTTAATGACCACAATCAAGCCCCAAATTTCTGTTGCTAACGGAGACTTTACGTGAATTTTGCCCCATTTTACGACCTTTTTTGCCTCGGTTCTTAAGTGAATCACTGCAGTTGATAACTTAGTAACCTGGTTGTTAAGTGAATCTAGCTTCCCTGTTGACTTTGCTGGTCCAAACGTCACAAAAGGAGATCACGTGAGCTTGAGACACTGCAACCAGGCCCAAGTAGATAGTAGTAGACACAATCAGTTCAAAAACAAACAACTGTATTAGAATAGCTGAGCATTAACTCATTCTCAGCATAGTCCAAACTAAATCAAAAGAAATTCTTCATAACACAATTCTTCAGTCTTATCACCAACCTTGGTCTAATTAGGCAAACTGCCAAAGGCTTTTCTTGGCAAAAGTCCAAAAGCAGAAGACGCCGACAAGAAATAAATGCAGCAAAACAAGGAGCAAGGCTATCAATGTTGTTTTCCGGCAAAGAGCCCAAACGCCGTTGCTGGTCTTTTAAGCCTTATGGGAGGAGCCAGTCATCTCTTGGCCCTACTCCTAAGTCATTCTCTTTGCTTGAGCTGCTCTTGCCTTCTGGCAGCTCTTCTCATGCATGCATTAGGAACAGGCTCCTCCTGTTCCTCAGCCTCACTACTGTCAGCTTCTGGAGGCTCCGGAGTCCACACATCACTGCCCGATGGCCCTGGCCCCATCACTGCCTCCGATGCAGCACCCGCATCCAGGCCTTCCCCAGCCTCCAGGACTGGCCCATGTTCTTCCTCAGCCTCATCGCTGTCCGACTCCTTGTGACAAAATAAATAAATAAATAAATAAATAAATAAATCATAGGTTGGGACACTTAATGATAGTCATAGGATACTAAATAAGCAATCAACAAAAATCATGCTAGAAAACTAAATAAAACAATATAAACCGTAAGGATACTAGCAACAAAGTTATAGTCCTAAGTAGAAAAGGAGACAGATAATAGGAAGGAGGAGAATAATAATAATAATAATAATAATAATAATAATAATAATAATAATAATAATAATAATAATAATAATAATAATAATACAATCTTAGTAAATAGTTTGACAGTGTTGTGGGAATTATTTATTTAGCAGAGTGATGGCGTTCGGGGAAAAACTGTTCTTGTGTCTAGTTGTTCTGGTGTGCAATGCTCTATAGCGTTGTTTTGAGGGTAGGAGTTGAAACAGTTTATGTCCAGGATGTGAGGGATCTGTCAATATTTTCACAGCCCTCTTTTTGACTCGTGCAGTATACAGGTCCTCAAGGGAAGACAGGCTGGTAGCTATTGTTTTTCCTTCAGTTCTAATTATCCTCTGAAGTCTGCGTCTGTGCTGTTGGGTTGCAGAGCCAAACCAGACAATTATAGAGGTGCAGGTGACAGATGGAACACTCACAATGTCTGGAAGCAATTCATTCGACTGGCTAATTGTTCTCACTGTTTGGAATCTCTTTTGAGGTGGGCTTGAGAAAGAGCATCGGGCCCAAAATCTCTCTGGACTTTTTCCGGCTGAAGATGGACATGGACTGGTTTCCCTGGTCTTAATCCTCCAGCGTGATGCTTACTTCCGGCTTCTTTATTTTTATTTCAACAGCCAAGGCCTACCGAAGTTCTTTTGGAGAAGGTGCTGTGGTCCCACCTGCCCTTCCTTCCAGATTGTGACTTGGACTTTCTCTTTCAGGCTGCTGTGTCCTTCAAAGAAGTGGCTGTGTATTTCTCAGAGGAGGAATGGGCCCTGCTGGATCGGGGCCAAAGGACCCTGTACAGGGAAGTCATGCTGCAGACGTACGGGATCGTGGCCTCACTCAGTGAGTCTCCCTGAATCTGCTCTCAGTTCCTGGGTCTGTCCTTTGCACAGGTAGTCCACGTGTCAGCGTTCCAGAAAACCCCCTCCTGCAGAAAAGACTCCGAAGCAAACATCTTTCGAAGTTCTTTTACTAGCATAGGTAAACTGGCACAACTGGGGAAACTCCGAATCTGGAGATCCGGGTTTTTCCTCAGTAAGACAAACTCCAGAACCACCACCACCCTTGACCCCTCTGCCGATCACATGCTCCAATCGCCAACCGTCCCATCTCGAGACATCGCTCCGGCCACTCCTTCTCCAGATGTAGGCTTGGCCTGACCTTGACCAGCAGGAAGAATGTTATTGTGTCTAATGGGCCCCTCTACTAAATCCCCCCTCCTACTTTCCCACACATGGGAAAGTGGCAGCGCGGGAGCTTCCGGCCTAGTATGGCTTCCAAAGCTGACTCCTCGACTTACGACCACAATCGAGCCCAACATTTCCGTTATGAAGTGAGACCTTTGTTAATTGAATTCCCCCCCAATTTAGAACCACTCTTGTCGCAGTCATTAAATGAGACCTTTGTTAAGTGAGTTTTTCCCCCCAATTTAGGACCTCTCTTGTTGCAGTCATTAAGTGAGACCTTTGTTAAGTGAGTTCCCCCCCCAATTTAGGACCTCTCTTGTCGCAGTCATTAAGTGAACCACTGCAGTTGATAAGTAGTCCGGTCATTACATGAATCTGACTTCCGTATTGAACTTTACTGGTGAGGAGATCGCCAAGGGGGATCGCGTGACTTTGAGACACAGCAACGGTCACAAGTACGAGACAGTTGCCAAGCGCCTGAATTTTGATCGCGTGATCGTGGGGAGGCTGCAAAGGTCATAACTGTGACAAATGGTCCTGAGTTTTTCAGTGCCGTTGTAATCTTGAATGGTCACTAAACGAAATATTGCCTTGGTGGACTCGAGTGAGGCCATTTTGAAAAGTGTTAAATCTTCCCCGGGATGTGACTGGGTGGAGATACCTCTTTTTGGATGCTTTGACAACTTGAAGGGCCTCACGGAGGGAGGTTGAACTGAAGCATGGCTGCCATTTCAGGTCCTCCTTTTGCTAAACCCGTCTTTAATAAGGACAAGGTTTCTTCTGCCACCTTCTGCTAGAGATCCTGTGAAACAATCTGGCACAGAGAAAGAATTGGGGAAACGGATGGTGATTGCTACTTATCTCTCTCTATCTTCAGTCAAGGAAAAAGGACCAGTTCAGCCAATAGCAGTCAGAATTTCTTTCAAGTACCAATCTAAACATGCTTTTGATAGAGTAGAGTAGAGTAGAGTAGAATTAGATTAGAATAGAATAGGAATAGGAATAGGAATAGGAATAGGAATAGGAATAGGAATAGGAATAGGAATAGGAATAGGAAGAGAAGAGGAATAGAATAGAATAGAACAGAACAGAATAGAATAGAATAGAATAGAATAGAATAGGATAGGATAGGATAGGATAGGATAGGATAGGAATAGGAAGAGAAGAGGAATAGAATAGAATAGAATAGAATAGAATAGAATAGAATAGAATAGAATAGAATAGAATAGAATAGAATAGAATAGGAAGAGAAGTGGAACAGAATAGAACAAAAATAGAATAGAACAGAACAGAACAGGAATAGAATAGAATAGAATAGGAATAGGAATAGGAATAGGAATAGGAATAGGAAGAGACGAGGAATAGAATAGAATAGAATAGAATAGAATAGAATAGAATAGAATAGGAATAGGAATAGGAATAGGAATAGGAAGAGAAGAGGAATAGAATAGAATAGGAATAGAATAGAATAGAATAGAATAGAATAGAATAGAATAGAATAGAATAGGAAGAGAAGTGGAATAGAATAGAATAAAATAGAATAGAATAGAATAGGAATAGGAATGGAATAGAATAGAATAGGAATAGGAATAGGAAGAAGAAGAGGAAGAGGAAGAGAAGAGGAATAGAATAGAATAGAATAGAATAGAATAGAATAGAATAGAATAGAATAGAATAGAATAGGAATAGGAAGAGAAGAGGAATAGGAAGAGAAGAGGAATAGAATAGAATAGGAATAGAATAGAATAGAATAGAATAGAATAGAATAGAATAGAATAGAATAGAATAGGAATAGGAAGAGAAGAGGAATAGAATAGAATAGAATAGAATAGAATAGAATAGAATAGAATAGAATTTTTATTGGGCAAATGTGATTGGACACACAAGGAATTTGTCTTGGTGCATATCCTCTCAGTGTACATAAAAGAAAAGATACCTTCATCAAGGTACAACATTTGCAACACAAATGATGGTCATAGGGTACAATTTAACACTTAATGATACAACACTTAATGATAATCATAGGGTACAAATAAGCAATCAGGAACAATCAATATCAATATAAATCATAAGGATTACCAGCAACAAAGTTACAGTCATACAGTCATAAGTGGAAAGAGATTGGTGATGGGAACGAAGAGAAGATTAATAGTAGTGCAGATTTAGTAAATAGTTTTACAGTGTTGAGGGAATTATTTGTTTAGCAGAGCGATGGCCTTCGGGAAAAAACTGTTCTTGTGTCTAGTTGTTCTGGTGTGCAGTGCTCTATAGCTGCTTTGAGGTAGGAGTTGAAACAGTTTATGTCCAGGATGCGAGGGGTCTGTAAATATTTTCACGGCCCTCTTCTTGATTTGTGCGGTATACAGGTCCTCAATGGAAGGCAGGTTGGTAGCAATTATTTTTTCTGCAGTTCTAATTATCCTCTGAAGTCTGTGTCTTTCTTGTTGGGTTGCAGAACCAAACCAGACAGTTATATATGCAATATATATTGGAACATAGTTATCATATACTCGCAATTCCCTAACAATTTACAAGAATGACTAATTGAGGTCATTTGTTCCAGTTCTCCGTTTCATTTATCATCTAATCTTTTCTCTGTCTTTCCATCCGAGCAGGTTTGGTGATGGAAGATTTCCCTGCTCAAGAGCTGAGGTGTATCTCCTCAAGAATTGCCAAAGATGAAGAGCAGGAAGAGATCGCTGGTGATCTCAAGAGATCAGGGGGACAGGAAGAGCAAAAAGCAGAGACTAGGAGGAATCTGTCGGACTTCCGGGCAGAAGACCCTTGTCAAAACATAATCCAGAAGCAGGAAGAAGAGAACAAAAATCCTTCAGGTAGCAGGGCATTAATCTCGAAATTCAAACTTGGATTGCACCACAGAATTTATACAGGGGAGAAACTCTATCAACGTTCAGGATGGACCAAGAGCTCTAACGTTCTTCCACGTCAAAAAATCCATCCAAGTGAGAGATCAGATAATTGCTCGGCGCATGGAAAGGACTTTCTTCAGATAGGTGATCTTCTGCCGTACCAAAGAATTTACGGAGAAGAGAAATTATTTACATGCTCCGAGTGCGGAAGGCAATTCAATCTGGCCCAACATCAGCGATTACACACGGAAGACAAACCCTACCGGTGCTTGGAATGCAGAAAGAGTTTCGGTAGGAACCCTTCCCTTATCTCACACAGGGGAATTCACGCTGAGGGAAAACCGTACAAATGCTCGGAGTGTGGCAAGACCTTTAGCCACACCGTGGTCTTCGGTCGGCATAAAAAAATCCACTGGGAAGAGAAGCCGTACCTGTGCTCGGACTGTCCCAAGACGCTCACGCCGGTCTGGAAAACCGTTCGTGTTTGGAGTGTGGAAAGTGCGGACCCACACCGGGAGAAGCCGGGAGCTTCAGTCAGAGTTCTTGCACCAACGCACTCACACGGAGAGAAACCGTCAGCAACAGGACACCTTAATTGCCAAGGACCCACACGGAGAGAAACCCTACAAATGCCTGGAGTGTGGAAAGAGCTTCAGTCAGAGCACCAGCCTTAGCACCATAAAAGATTCACCGGTGAAACCTGCTTTGTATGCGAAGAGCTATTCGAGAAAAACCTTTTTTTTATTCAAAAGTTTTATTAGTCAAAAAGGTTTATACAAATACATATCAGGTATGGTAAATTTTCATTTTTCTTATCTAAAATAAAATTTTACTCAAATTTTTAACACATACAACAGCCATAAGGCAAGCAGGTGACACAGTAGCTAAGTTTGCAAATTTTAAATACGTAATAAAGAAGAGTCAAGAATAAACAGAATATCGTACAAAGAGAATAAGGAAAACCAACACAATCCCAAATATCTTTATCACTTCCTAGTTTTGGATCTCAGAGCGATGGCCTTCGGAAAAAACTGTTCTTGTGTCTAGTTGTTCTGGTGTGCAGTGCTCTATAGCTGCTTTGAGGTAGGAGTTGGAAACAGTTTATGTCCAGGATGCTAGGTCTGTAAATATTTTCACGGCCCTCTTCTTGATTTGTGCGGTATACAGGTCCTCAATGGAAGGCAGGTTGGTAGCAATTATTTTTTCTGCAGTTCTAATTATCCTCTGAAGTCTGTGTCTTTCTTGTTGGGTTGCAGAACCAAACAAGACAGTTATATATGCAATATATATTGGAACATAGTTATCATATACTCGCAATTCCCTAACAATTTACAAGAATGACTAATTGAGGTCATTTGTTCCAGTTCTCCGTTTCATTTATCATCTAATCTTTTCTCTGTCTTTCCATCCGAGCAGGTTTGGTGATGGAAGATTTCCCTGCTCAAGAGCTGAGGTGTATCTCCTCAAGAATTGCCAAAGATGAAGAGCAGGAAGAGATCGCTGGTGATCTCAAGAGATCAGGGGGACAGGAAGAGCAAAAAGCAGAGACTAGGAGGAATCTGTCGGACTTCCGGGCAGAAGACCCTTGTCAAAACATAATCCAGAAGCAGGAAGAAGAGAACAAAAATCCTTCAGGTAGCAGGGCATTAATCTCGAAATTCAAACTTGGATTGCACCACAGAATTTATACAGGGGAGAAACTCTATCAACGTTCAGGATGGACCAAGAGCTCTAACGTTCTTCCACGTCAAAAAATCCATCCAAGTGAGAGATCAGATAATTGCTCGGCGCATGGAAAGGACTTTCTTCAGATAGGTGATCTTCTGCCGTACCAAAGAATTTACGGAGAAGAGAAATTATTTACATGCTCCGAGTGCGGAAGGCAATTCAATCTGGCCCAACATCAGCGATTACACACGGAAGACAAACCCTACCGGTGCTTGGAATGCAGAAAGAGTTTCGGTAGGAACCCTTCCCTTATCTCACACAGGGGAATTCACGCTGAGGGAAAACCGTACAAATGCTCGGAGTGTGGCAAGACCTTTAGCCACACCGTGGTCTTCGGTCGGCATAAAAAAATCCACTGGGAAGAGAAGCCGTACCTGTGCTCGGACTGTCCCAAGACGTTCAACACGAACGCCGGTCTGGTTTCTCACAAGCGGGTTCACACAGGGGAAAAACCGTTCGTGTGTTTGGAGTGTGGAAAGTGCTTTCGGCAAAGAACGCACCTTACGACCCACCGAAGGACCCACACCGGGGAGAAGCCGTACAAATGCGTTGAGTGCGGAAGGAGCTTCAGTCAGAGTTCGCATCTTACTTTGCACCAACGCACTCACACGGGAGAGAAACCGTATCGGTGCGTTATGTGCGGGAAGACGTTCAGCAACAGGACTTACCTTAATTGCCACGAAAGGACCCACACGGGAGAGAAACCCTACAAATGCCTGGAGTGTGGAAAGAGCTTCAGTCAGAGCACCAGCCTTAGCACCCATAAAAAGATTCACCGAGGGGTGAAACCGTACACATGCTTTGTATGCCGAAAGAGCTATTCGTGCAAGAAAAACCTCACTTCTCTTTTTTTTTTTTTTTTTTTTTTTTTTTTATTCAAAAAGTTTTTATTAGTCAAAAAAGGTTTATACAAATACATATCAGGTATGGTAAATTTTCATTTTTCTTATCTAAAATAAGAATTTTACTCAAATTTTTTAACACATACAACAGCCATAAGGCAAGCAGGTGACACGAAGTAGCTAAGTTTGCAAATTTTAAATACGTAATAAAGAAGAGTCAAGAATAAACAGAATATCGTACAAAAGAGAATAAGGAAAACCAACACAATCCCAAATATCTTTATCACTTCCTAGTTTTGGATCTCAGAACTCTGGGTTCAGCCTGACCCAACTCCAGGGCCGCAACAGCGCAGCAGCCGCCCCCATGATCTATAACCTCCTTCTTCAATTCCTGGGTCATCTGATTCCAGGAGGCTTTGTGTTCCTCCACAGGCCGTAGCCTCCGCAAATTGTACTGATTTTTTCGTAATGCCCTCCCGAAAATCATCAATCCTCTGGCATCAGCCATCTGAAGCCCACTCCCTTCTGGTACAATTTGCTTGACAAAAATAATATTTCTTTCTTTTTCACGCACCTGTCTGGGAATCTGCCTCAGAATGGCTATCTCCTGCCCCTGTAAATCAGTGCCCCACTCCTATGTTTTCTAAGAATTTCATCTCGCCTCTTCTCACAAATTTGACATGAACCTCTGGGAACTGCATATGCGTATATTAATTAACTCTATAAACTCGATCCACATCCCAATTCATGAAATCAACACCTCTCCCAAGAAATTCTCCCAACAATTTAGTCACAACATCTCTCAAGTCTTCTTGGTCCACTTCTTCCAAATTTTGAAACCTAAGGAAATAAGACATTTTATCCATCTGTAGTCCAAGCACAGCATTGCCTGTCGCCTCTCTCTTTCTGCACTGCCCGCATCTCACCCTCCAGACCTTCCACTTTCTGCTTGTTTTCTGCTGAAACTTGTTGAGTATCCTTTAAACCTTTTGGATAGTCACCTCTTATTTCCGCTTGGCCTCTTTGCAAATCATCCAATTTCTTGTCCATATTAGATAACTTTTCCAAAATTCTCTCCATCTCTCCAGCAGTTGGTCTCTGACCTTTGCCATTTGAAAAAAAAATACAAAATCCTCAGGCAGGCACAGTATCCTTGTAATTTCCTCCGATCCACCAGGGGCACTCACAGGAGCAACGAGTCCAGAGTACAGTTAGTCAACCAGGAAGTCAAGGGAAGTGATGTCATCAAAATTCTCATAGTGAAGGCGGAAGCTGGACGCCACCACTGTTCCCCAGAAGGAGGGGGGCCTCAAACCTTCCCTCCTAAATTTCTCCATCACCTCTTCTCCAGAGCTCCACAAAACCGTAATCTTCTTATTTTAAGTTCTCCTCTCCAGAATAACTCGTGCTCCTTCCAACCGCAGGGGAGAAAACCCCCGCACCGGAGCACTCCACCACGCCACCGATATTCCTTCCTTCTCCTCCTCAATTCTTCTCCGCTCCCTGTTCACCACCAGGCTGCTGCAGTTATAATCCAATGCCCCGTGTCACGGCACAGCGCCCAGGCGACGACCAAAATAATGGCCGCCTGTGGCCTCCAACCCCGCCAAGCCTAGGACGCGCCAGCATCGGGTCCCCACAGTCCTGTATGTCGGCTGGGAGACCCTGGCGAGCCGTCTGCACGGCAGGTGTCCTTTCGAACACCTGGCCCCTGAGGGCCTCGGCGGCGGCCGGATTCGGGCGCTGGAGGCAGGAGAAACCTTCCAGACGTCCGTTGCCGCTGGATACCGGAAGTCGTCTCTTGATGTTGTGTTTGTGGATCAGCAGTTTGTGTTTGTGGATCAGAATCAGCAAGATCCTCCACAAACACAACATCAAGACAGCATTCTGCACAAACAGAAAAATATCCACCATCCTAAGAAACCCCAAAGACAAAATTGAGTTAGAAAATCAAGGAGTATATGAAATCCCATGCACCGCCTGCCCCACCACATACATTGGACAAACCAACAGAAGAATAAGTGCACGATTGAAGAACACAAGAACTCATTCAAAAAGAGGAACTAACTTCTTCCCTGGTCCAACACTTTAAAGTCACAGGACATGATATTGACTTTAAAAGACCAGAACTATCGCCAAAACTGAACACTTTAACAACAGAATAATCAGAGAAGCCATTGAGATAGAAAACGCCCACACAGCATGAACAAACGAGATGATACCTCCCGCCTACCAGCCATTTGGAAACCCGCCTTATTGACAAACGAGTCCCTAACACGAGGAATGACACCAGACCCACACTCACAAGGTCCACACAGGATGTCACCACCACACATCCACCCAGAAAGCAGACCCAAACCCACACTGATCATGAAGCACCCACCAAGGACCAGAAGCCAGACCGCAGCTGCAACATTAGCCATTTCAAACCCTCCAATCCATTCATGCAGCAGACTGACACCCACTATGAAGATGTAGCACCACCACAAAGCCAAACAACAGCTATGCAGCTCACCAGCTCAAATCCCCTGCAGCACAGACTAGACTGAGCACAACCAAGCCCCCACCAACACAGGACACACCCCAGCCAATCAGAGCACAGAAAACCCCATCCAATCAGAGCACAGCCAAGCTCCCACCCAATCAGTTCAAACCCCACTAGCAGTTAAAAGGAAGAAACAGCATCACACATTGCTCCCAGAAGCACGGCTGAAGCCTGAAGATGAAATGAGACTTCGTCAAACGTCGCCAAGACACTTCCAATTTTACACGGAGAAAACCCAACTAAAGACCTATATATATATATATATATATATATATATATATATATATATATATATATATATATATATATATATATATATATATATATATATATATATATATATATATATATATATATATATATATATAAACAATAGGACAGGAACGGTAGGCACTTTTGTGCTCTTATGCATGCCCCTTATAGTCCTTTTAGGAATGGGGTGAGGTTAGTGGTAGACAGTTTTTGGTTAAAGCTTTTGGGATTTTGAGAAGAGACCACAGAATCAGGTAGTGTGTTCCAAGCATTAACAACTCTGTTACTGAAGTCATATTTTCTGCAATCAAGATTGAAGTGGTTAACATTAAGTTTGAATCTATTGTTTGCTCTTGTATTATTGCGTTGAAGCTGAAATAGTCTTTAATAGAATTGAATAGAATAGAATTATTTATTGGCCAAGTGTGATTGGACACACAAGGAATTTGTCTTGGTGCATATGCTCTCAATGTACATAAAAGAAAAGATAACAGGAAGGACATTGCAATAGAAGATTCTGTGTGTTAAACACAGGTCTTGTCAGAGTCGGCGGAGTTCTAAGTTTTCTAATCCCAAGATTTCAAGTCTGGTGGTATAAGGTATTTTGATGTTTACATGTAATAAATCATGCTCCCAGATGCCTCCTGATGATTAAATGTCCATTGGTGTCTATTCATTTTATCTGCAAGCAAATAGATGCAGTTACCATGTGGCAATGCTTAGGTTTTGTTTTTTATTATTAATTTGTGGTTTTGAATCATATTATGGAAGCCTTATGCACGGTGATGAAATGAACAATGTATTTTATATCATCGTTAAGCCACACTAAAAAAAAAGTCCCTCATTTGTTTTATTTTTTTAAACTGGGGAACAATCTCCCCCTCCGCACTCTGCCTTGCAAGTGGGATCCAATAGGTCAGGGATCTCCAAACTTGGCAACTTTTAAGACTTGTGGACTTCAACTCCCAGCATTCCTCAGCCAGCTTTGCTTTGCTTTGCTGGCTGAGGAATTCTGGGAGTTGAAGTCCACAAGTCTTAAGAGTTGCCAAGGTTGGAGACCCCTGCAAATAGGCGGCTCCCTCAGGGAAGATCGAAGTCCTGGCAACCTTCCTGGCTTCAGAAGGAAAAACTGAGCATGCGCCGGAGAACTTTTGCCCGCTGTTGGTATCTCAGCGCCGGATATCGTGAGGGCTCTTCCGGCCGCGGAGGCGGAAATGAGGGTCGCCGCCGGCGTTGCGCCGCTCTAGCGCCACCTAGAGCATCTCTCTCTCTCTCGTTTTAACCCTCCAACTGCAATCCCCGGGGATGGTTCCAGCTTTGGCACGGGAGTGCGTGGTGTTGACCTGCGGGTGAAAGTGTGTGTGTGAGGCTCCGGGTGGGAAAAGTGAAAGCGGTTCCTTTTGGTGTGCATGGGAAATTGGGGGAAGAAGAATCCCATTTTCCAGAGCAAGCTTTTGGGGCATGGTCAGCCTGCCTCCTGCAACCTTTGCAGCCCTTCTCAAGTCTGCATGCAGCTGCAAGTGGAGCAGCTCCTCTTAATGGGCGAAAAGCAAAGCATCGCACTCTTAAGGGTTAATGTTAGGCAGGTAAGGGGGCGCGTGGTCTGGGATGTCACTTCCCCTTCCATTTCTTGGAAAGATCTCAGCAGAGTTGCAGAAGTCCATCAAGGAAGGTGGGAAGGGTAGAAATCCCTCTTGGTATTTATTTTGCATTTATTTATTTTGGTCAAGCACGTGTTTTACGACAGATGCAAGGGTAAACATAATAATAATAATAATAATAATAATAATAATAATAATAATAATAATAATAATAATAATAATAATTATTATTATTATTATTATTTAATTTTTATAATTAAAAATCATAAAACATAATGATAAATACATGCAAAGGATAGGAATAAAAGAAAACTTTAGGACAGGGACGTAGGCACGCTTCTTGCTACGCCCTCAGTCCTTTTAGGAATGGGGTGAGGTCAACAGGAGACAGTCTAAGGCAGTGGTAGTCAACTTATTTTATTTATTTCATTTTATTTATTTATTTATTTTGTCACAACAATATATGTAACTATCATACAGAAAGGTTATTTAGTATATAAAGGTATAGAAGAAAAGAGAAACAATAGGACAGGAACGGTAGGCACTTTTGTGCTCTTATGCACGCCCCTTATAGTCCTTTTAGGAATGGGGTGAGGTCAATGGTAGACAGTTTTTGGTTAAAGCTTTTGGGATTTTGAGAAGAGACCACAGAGTCAGGTAGTTTATTCCAAGCGTTAACAACTCTGTTACTGAAGTCATATTTTCTGCAATCAAGATTGAAGTGGTTAACATTAAGTTTGAATCTATTGTTTGCTCTTGTATTATTGCGGTTGAAGCTGAAATAGTCTTTAATAGAATAGAATAGAATAGAATTATTTATTGGCCAAGTGTGATTGGACACAAGGAATTTGTCTTGGTGCATATGCTCTCAATGTACATAAAAGAAAAGATAACAGGAAGGACATTGCAATAGAAGATTCTGTGTGTTAAACACAGGTCTTGTCAGAGTCGGCGGAGTTCTAAGTTTTCTAATCCCAAGATTTCAAGTCTAGTGGGATAGGGTATTTTGTTGTTTACAGAGGAATGGAGAACTCTTCTTGTAAAATATTTCTGGACACGTTCAATTGTATTGATGTCAGAGATGTGGTGAGGGTTCCAAACAGGTGAGCTGTATTCTAGAATTGGTCTAGCAAATGTTTTATATTTATTTATTTTATTTATTTATTATTTAAATTTGTATACCGCCCTTCTCCCGAAGGACTCAGGCGGTGTACAAAAGTAAAATTCAATATATAAACATTAAAAGAGGTTAAAAAGAAATATTATAATGTGGCGAAATTTTAAAACCATTTAAAATCTTAAAACATAAATACCCCAATACAGGCGGCCTCAGGGAAGATCGAAGTCCTGGCAACCTTCCTGGCTTCAGAGGGAAAAGTTGAGCATGCGCCGGAGAACTTTTGCCCGCTGTTGGTATCTCAGCGCCGGATATGGTGAGGGCTCTTCCGGCCGAGGTGGCGGGAATGAGGATCGCCGCCGGCGTTGCGCCGCTCTAGCGTCCCCTAGAGCATCTCTCTCTCGTTTTAACCCTCCAGCTGCAATCCCCGGGGATGGTTCCAGCTTTGGCACGGGAGTGCGTGGGGTTGATCTGCGGGTGAAAGTGTGTGTGAGGCTCCGGATGGGGGGGGAAAAAGTGAAAGCGGTTCCTTTTGGTGTGCATGGGAAATTGGGGGAAGAAAAATCCCATTTTCCAGAGCAAGTTTCTGGGGCATGGTCAGCCTGCCTCCTGCAACCTTTGCAGCCCTTCTCAAGTCTGCATGCAGCTGCAAGTGGAGCAGCTCCTCTTAATGGGCGAAAAGCAACGCATCGCACTCTTAAGGGTTAATGTTAGGCAGGTAAGGGGGCGCGTGGTCTGGGATGTCACTTCCCCTTCCATTTCTTGGAAAGATCTCAGCAGAGTTGCAGAAGTCCATCAAGGAAGGTGGGAAGGGTAGAAATCCCTCTTTGTATTTATTTTGCATTTATTTATTTTGGTCAAGCACGTGTTTTACGACAGATGCAAGGGTAAACATAATAATAATAATAATAATAATAATAATAATAATAATAATAATAATAATAATAATAATAATAATTATTATTATTATTATTATTTAATTTTTATAATTAAAAATCATAAAACATAATGATAAATACATGCAAAGGATAGGAATAAAAAGAAAAACTTTAGGACAGGGACGGTAGGCACGCTGGTGCTCTTATGCATGCCCCTTACAGACCTCTTAGGAATGGGGTGAGGTCAACAGGAGACAGTCTAAGGCAGTGGTAGTCAACTTATTTTTATTTATTTCATTTTTATTTATTTATTTATTTTGTCACAACAATATATGTAACTATCATACAGAAAGGTTATTTAGTATATAAAGGTATAGAAGAAAAGAGAAACAATAGGACAGGAACGGTAGGCACCTTTGTGCGCTTATGCACGCCCCTTATGGTCCTCTTAGGAATGGGGTGAGGTCAATAGTAGAAAGTTTTTGGTTAAAGCTTTTAGGATTATGAGAAGAGACCACAGAGTCAGGTAAAGTATTCCAAGCACTGATGATTCTGTTACAGAAGTCATATTTTCTGCAATCTAGATTAAAGCGGTTGACATTAAGTTTAAATCTATTGGTTGCTCTTGTATTATTGCAATTAAAGCTGAAGTAGTCTTTGACAGGAAGGACATTACAATAGATTATTCTATGAGTTAAACTTAGGTCTTGTCGGAAAGCATGAGTTCCAAGTTTTCTAAGCCTAGGATTTCAAGTCTAGTGGGATAGGGTATTTTGTTGTTTACAGAGGAATGGAGAACTCTTCTTGTAAAATATTTCTGGACACGTTCAATTGTATTGACGTCAGAGATATGGTGAGGGTTCCAAACAGGTTAGCTGTATTCTAGAATTGGTCTAGCAAATGTTTTATATTTATTTTATTTATTTATTTATTTATTTATTTCGATTTTTATACTGCCCTTCTCCCGGAGGACTCAGGGCGGTGTACAGCCAAGTAAAAATTCAATATATAAACATTAAAAAGAGGTTAAAAAGAAATATTATAATGTGACCAAAATTTTAAAACCATTTAAAATCTTAAAACATAAATACCCCAATAAAATTTCAATCCGGTCCCGCTTGAATAAATAGGTGCGTTTTCAGCTCACACCGAAAGGTCCGAAGATCAGGCAATTGACGTAAACCGGGGGGAAGTTCATTCCAGAGCGTAGGAGCTCCAACAGAGAAGGCCCTTCTCCTGGGGGCCGCCAGCCGACATTGCTTGGCGGACGGCACCCTGAGAAGGCCCTCTCTGTGTGAGCGTATGGGTCGGTAGGAGGCACAAGGTAACAGCAGGCGGTCCCGTAAGTACCCGGGTCCTAAGCCATGGAGCGCTTTAAAGGTGGTAACCAAAATCTTGAAGCGCACCCGAAAGACCACAGGAAGCCAGTGCAAGCTGCGCAGGATTGGTGTTACATGGGAGCAACGAGTTGCCCCCACTATTACCCGCGCAGCTGCATTCTGGACTAGTTGCAGCCTCCGGGTGCACTTCAAGGGCAGCCCCATGTAGAGAGCATTGCAATAGTCCAAGCGGGAAGTGACAAGGGCGTGAGTGACCGTGCATAAGGCATCCCGGTCAAGAAAGGGGCGCAACTGGCGCACCAAGCGCACTTGGTGGAAGGCCCTCTTGGAGACGGCCGCCAAATGATCGTCAAACGACAGCGCCCATCCAAGAGGACACCCAAGTTGCGCACCCTCTCCGTTGGGGCCAATAACTCGCCCCCCACAGCCAGCTGCGGCTGCAGCTGACTGTACCGGGGTGCCGGCATCCACAGCCACTCCGTCTTGGAGGGATTGAGCTTGAGTCTGTTTCTCCCCATCCAGACCCGTACAGCTTCCAGACACCGGGACAGCACTTCGACAGCTCTGGTTAGTAGTGTAGTGTTTTTGGAAAAGAAGCTACGCAAGATTAGGTTTACAACTCTTAGAGCCTTTTTTGCTATGTATTTGCAGTGGGCTTTGGCACTTAGATCATTTGACATGAAAACTCCAAGGTCTTTAACGGGATGGGGGTCATCTGTAAGGTAATGTCCATCAAGCAAGTACTTAGTGTTTGGGTTCTTTTTTCCTATATGTAAGACTGAGCATTTGCTGGTTGAGATTTGGAGTTGCCAAGTTTTAGACCAAGCGGTTAGATGATCAAGGTCCCTACCGCCCACTAGTGGGTGTTCCAGCTTTCATGGTGGGCAGTAGGGGTTTTGTCTGATACTGAAGCACTTTCCTTTTTTAAAATTTAATTGACTTTAAAAAAAAATAATAGCATTATTTAAAAACATTTTCATTAGGTTTTCATATAATTCCCCGTAACAATTTAAATTTCTGAAAATAGACTATTTGTATCGCCCGCGCATAAGTTCACGTTACCCAAGTGAAACTAAATGGCGCTAGAGCGCGACCGCAAACAGAAGAGCCTCGTCCCAGAATAGCTCATGTGTCTCCCCCCCACACCACCCAGCTGTAACAAACAAGCAGAGCTGGTAGCCGGCGCCCCCCCAACCCCAATCCACGATGCGCGAGAGGCATGCGCAGACAACAATACACTTTATAAATCACCATTACTGTGGAACCGGTGGGCGGCTAGAAAATTTTACTACTAAAAGAGATACAAAAGTGGGCGGTAGGTATAAAAAGGTTGACTACCCCTGGTCTAAGGTTAAAGTTTTGGGGGTTTGGGGAAGAAATCACAGAGTCAGGTAGTGCATTCCAGGTGTTGACCACTCTGTTGCCAAAGTCATATTTTCTGCAGTCGAGTTTGGAGCAGTTTACCCTGAGTTTGTATCAGAGGTGGGTTTCAGCAGGTTCAGACCAGTTCTGCAGTACCGGTAGCGGAAATTTTGAGTAGTTCGGAGAACCGGTAGTAAAAATTCTGACTGGCCCCGCCCCCATCTATTCTCTGCCTCCCGAGTCCCAGCTGATCGGGAGGAAATGGGGATTTTTGCAGTAACCTTCCCCTGGAGTGGGGTGGGAATGGAGATTTTACAGTATCCTTCCCCTGGAGTGGGGTGGGAATGGAGATTTTACAGTATCCTTCCCCTGCCATGCCCACCAACCCATGCCACACCCACCAAGCCACACCCACAGAACCGGTAGTAAAAAAATTTGAAACCCACCACTGGTTTGTATCTATTGTGTGCTCTTGTATTGTTTTGGTTGAAGCTGAAATTATTCATTGGCTGGTAGGATATTGTAGCAGATGATTTTATGTGCTATGCTTAGGTCAGACCGAAGATGGCGAAGTTCTAAGTTGTCTAAGTCCAAAATTTCAAGTCTGATGGCATAAGGTATTTTGTTGTGAGCAGAGGAGTGGAGGACTCTTCTTGTGAAATATCTCTGGACTCGTTCAATTGTATTAGTGTCCGATATGCAGTGTGGGTTCCGGACAGATGAGCTGTATTCAAGAATTGGTCTGGCAAAAGTTTTGTATGCTCTAGTTTCCAGTTCAATATTACCAGAGAAGAAGCTACGCAAGATTAGGTTAACAACTCTTAATGCTTTTTTAGCAATGCTGTTACAGTGAGCTTTGGTACTAAGATCATTTGAGAGGAGTACTCCAAGGTCTTTGACTGAGTGAGGGTCATCTGTCCAGCTTGTATTTTGTGTTCTGATTTTTTTTACCAGTGTGTAAGATAGAGCATTTGTTGGTTGAGATTTGGAGTTGCCAATTGTTTGACAAAGGTCTTTTTGTAGAGTAGCAGCATTTTCAGTGGTGTTGAATAATTTCCCTGGGGAAGGAGTGGACCTTAGAGGTTGCAAACAGATCCCACCTCCATCTTGAAGAATGGAGCTGGGAACGCCTTGCATTCATTCAGTCAATTCAATCAGAATTGAATGTTGAATTGAATTGAATTGTTGTTCTAATAGGTTTACTTTTCTTTCCCCTGCTCAAATTGGAAGCATGCTCTTAACAGAATAACAGAGTTGGAAGGGACCTTGGAGGTCTTCTAGTCCAACCCCCTGCTCAGGCAGGATACCCTCTATCATTTCAGACAAATGGTTGTCCAATCTCTTCTTAAAAACTTCCAGTGTTGCAGCATTTACAACTTCTGCAGGCAAGTTGTTCCACTGATTAATTGTTCTCAGTGTCAGGAAATTCCTCCTTAGTTCTAGGTTGCTTCTCTCCTTGATGAGTTTCCATCCATTGCTTCTTGTCTTGTCTTCAGGTCCTTTGGAGAATAGATTGACTCCCTCTTCTTTGTGGCAGCCCCTGAGATACTGGAAGACTGCTATCAGGTCACCCCTAGTCCTTCTTTTCACCAGACTAGACAAACCCAGTTCCTGCAACTATTATTTATATGTTTTAGCCTCCAGCCCCCTAATCATCTTTGTTGCTCCTTTGTGCGCTCTTTCCAGAGTCTTGTGGAGGTGCTTTTCAGATTTCCTTGAGAAGAACAACCCTTGTTCCCCAAAATGGCTCAGAAAATCCCTTTGAGCCAGGTTGGTCCTATGAGTGGAAAGTCTTCTGCCGATCCAAGAGATTCTTTGGTGCTGTGGAATCATACAGACAACAAGGCGCCACAAGACACAGCAAGGGAAGCAGAAGGAAAAGGGTCCCACGCTGTCGAGCCTGGGGCTCCCGGGGAAGTCTGGGAACAGGCCAAGAAGAACATTCTGGAAGAAGAAGCCAGTTGGGTTGCACAACATCGCCATATCCGTGACTTCTGCTACCAAGAAGCCGAAGGGCCCCGAGACATTTGCAGCCGTCTCTACCATCTCTACCGTCAGTGGCTCAAGCCGGAAATACACACAAAAGCACAAATGCTGGACTTGGTGATCCTGGAGCAGTTCCTGACCATCCTTCCTCCGGAAGTAGAAAGCTGGATCCGGGAGTGTGGAGCGGAGACCAGTTCCCAGGCGGTAGCCCTTGCAGAAGGCTTTCTTCTCAATCAGGCCGAAGAGAAGAGGCTGGAAGAGCCGCAGGTGGGAAATTTCTTCTTGTTAGTTCAAACAGAGCGATGTTAAAATGTGCAGTGTTCTTGTGACTAAATGACTCCCTTTGGAGACTACGAAAGGAAGAGATTTCAGTTCTCTCTGAGCTTGGTTGTCGTCTTGCGGACATTTCATTACCCAAATTAAACAACAACATCACTGCCAGGACTAGCAGTGATGATGTTGCCTAGTTTGGGTATTGAAACATCTGCAAGAAGACAACCAAGCTCAGAGAGCACCAAGGACCCCATAGTCGTCCTCTTCTTCCACTATGCAACCTCTTGTTGTGGCTCCGCCCTCTGGGCCTGGCTTCCTGGAGCCGGATGACTCGGAGAGTGAGGAGGAGGAGCTGACAAGGCCTCCTTCCCCCCCCTGGACCGTCCTCCTCCCTGGCACCATCCCAGGTTCCAGTTGCAGGCAAGGAGGAGGAGAAGGAGGAGCTGACAAGGCCTCTTTCCCCTGACCCCTCCTCCTCCCTGGCAACGCCCCAAGAGCCAGCTGCAGAGGATCAATCTTGGCTCGATCCGAGACAGCGACGTCGAGAAAGGCATGAGCAGCAGAGGAGGAGGAGGTGGGGCAGGCCCAGGGAGTGCTGAGTCACGGGGCCACACCCCACAGGGGATAAAAGTGGGTGGGGTTACTCTGTAGGCCCTTGTGTCGGACAAAGCTACGAGCTACTAGGGTGAGCTTCTTCGTACTCTTGGGTTGAAGGCTGGGATTTCTGTGTGAGTAACTTGGATTATTCTGTGGGCTCCTGGTTGCTTTGGCAACGGATTGTCAGTACTCTGCTACTTGATGAGAGACTTGGCAGGCACGTGAAGAAACGGTGCCAGAACTGTTCTCTGCCAAAAGGCACTCGGCCGATTGTAAATAAATTGCAGGCAGACGGCCTCGGCTGGCGTTTGCTCATTGGAGAGTTGAGGGGGAACAGAACAACCTCCCTTCCTTTTAGCACTGATAATAATAATAATAATAACAACAACAACAACATCACTGCCAGGACTAGCAGTGATGATGTTGCCTAGTTTGGGTATTGAAACATCTGCAAGAAGACAACCAAGCTCAGAGAGCACCAAGGACCCCATAGTCGTCCTCTTCTTCCACTATGCAACCTCTTGTTGTGGCTCCGCCCTCTGGGCCTGGCTTCCTGGAGCCGGATGACTCGGAGAGTGAGGAGGAGGAGCTGACAAGGCCTCCTTCCCCCCCCTGGACCGTCCTCCTCCCTGGCACCATCCCAGGTTCCAGTTGCAGGCCAGGAGGAGGAGAAGGAGGAGCTGACAAGGCCTCTTTCCCCTGACCCCTTCTCCTCCCTGGCAACGCCCCAAGAGCCAGCTGCGGAGGATCAATCTTGGCTCGATCCGAGACAGCGACGTCGAGAAAGGCGTGAGCAGCAGAGGAGGAGGAGGTGGGGCAGGCCCAGGGAGTGCTGAGTCACGGGGCCACACCCCACAGGGGATAAAAGTGGGTGGGGTTGCTCTGTAGGTCCTTGTGTCGGACAAAGCTATGAGCTACTAGGGTGAGCTTCTTCGTACTCTTGGAATGAAGGCTGGGATTTCTGTGTGAGTAACTTGGATTATTCTGCGGGCTCCTGGTTGCTTTGGCAACGGATTGTCAGTACTCTGCTACTAGATGAGAGACTTGGCAGGCACGTGAAGAAACAGTGCCAGAACTGTTCTCTGCCAAAGGACACTCGGCCGATTGTAAATAAATTGCAGGCAGACGGCCTCGGCTGGCGTGTGCTCATTGGAGAGTTGGGGGGGAACAGAACAACCTCCCTTCCTTTTAGCACTGATAATAATAACAATAATAATAATAATAACAACAACAACAGAGTTGGAAGGGACCTTGGAGACCTTCTAGTCCAACCCCCTGCCCAGGCAGGAAACCCTACACCATCTCAGACAGATGGTTATCCAACATTTTCTTAAAAATTTCCAGTGTTGGAGCATTCACAACTTCTGCAGGCAAGTCGTTCCACTTATTAATTGTTCTAACTGTCAGGAAATTTCTCCTTAGTTCTAAGTTGCTTCTTTCCTTGATCAGTTTCCACCCATTGCTTCTTGTTCTACCCTCAGGTGCTTTGGAGAACAGCCCGACTCCCACTTCTCTGTGGCAACCCCTGAGATATTGGAACACAGCTATTATGTCTCCCTTAGTCCTTCTTTTTATTAAACTAGACATACCCAGTTCCTGCAGCCGTTCTTCATATGTTTTAGCCTCCAGTCCCATAATCATCTTTGCTGCTCTTCTCTGCACTCTTTCTAGAGTCTCAACATCTTTGATGATGTTCCCTACTTGGGTAATGAAACGTCTGCAAGAAGACAACCAAGTTCAGAGAGCACCAAGGACCCAGTCCTCCTCCTCCTGCTCCATTATGCAGCACCCACCTCCCTTCTAGCACTCTAGAATAGAATAGAATAGAATAGAATAGAATAGAATAGAATAGAATAGAATAGAATAGAATAGAATAGAATAGAATAGAATAGAATAGAATAGAATAAGAGTTGGAAGGGACCTTGGAGGTCTTCTAGTCCAACCCCCTGCTCAGGCAGGATACCCTCTATCATTTCAGACAAATGGTTGTCCAATCTCTTCTTAAAAACTTCCAGTGTTGGAGCATTCACAACCTCTGGAGGCAAGTTGTTCCACTGATTAATTGTTCTAACTGTCAGGAAATTTCTCCTTAGTTCTAAGTTGCTTCTCTCCTTGATTAGTTTCCACCCATTGCTTCTTGTTCTACCCTCAGGTGCTTTGGAGAACAGCTTGACTCCTTCTTCTTTGGGGCAACCCCTGAGATATTGGAACACTGCTATCATGTCTCCCCTAGTCCTTCTTTTCATCAAACTAGACATACCCAGTTCCTGCACCCGTTCTTCATATGTTTTAGCCTCCAGTCCCCTAATCATCTTTGTTATGGGTAATGAAACATCTGCAAGAAGGCAACCAAGATCATTTCAACCCTGAGCTACAAAGACTCTCCTTTATTGGAAGAAGTTTTTCTTCCTCTTTCGGCAAATGGTTCCATTGCTCTTTCCAAATAATTTTCCAGGAGAGTAGTAGCATCCGGAGGAAATTTTATTTCCTTGTTCGATAGATGACTACTGTTCCTAGCAATTCCCAAGGATATAAGAAGCTCGGGCTTTCTTCCCAGGCTGTGTTATAACGTTTAAAGGCAGAGGTCAGTTAAAAATTTTGCATTTCTCTCTGTTTGCTGTTGCTACTTCCTAGCTATTTCCAAGGATATAAGAAGCTCAGACCTTCTTCTATTGTGAAGTTTAAAGGCAGAGGTCAGTTACCAATTTTCCCTTTTTCTCTTGGTTGTTGCTTCACATTCAGGAACCCTTCGTGAGGACGTTTGCTGGACCCTCTAAAATACGGGGAGATACGCCATATCGTTCTCAGGATCTGGTCTTACGAGGCATATCCCAGGAAGATACAGAACTAGGTAAGGAATTTGTCTGCTCAAGTCCTTAGGGGTTTGCACCAGAGGAGGGTTTCAGCAGGTTCTGACCAGTTCTGGAGAACTGGTAGTAAAAATTCTGACTGGCCTCGCCCCCCCATCTATTCTCTGCCTCCTGAGTCCCAGCTAATGGGGAGGAAATGTGGATTTTTCAGTAAGCTTCCCCTGGAGTGGGGTGGGAATGGAGATTATACAGTATCCTTCCCCTGCAACTTACGAGACCGCCTGCTGTTACCCTATGCCTCCCACCGACCCATACGCTCTCACAGAGAAGGTCTCCTCAGGGTGCCGTCCGCCAAACAGTGTTGGCTGGCGGCCCCCAGGAGTAGGGCCTTCTCTGTTGGAGCATCGACGCTCTGGAATGAACTTCCCCCTGGCCTACGTCAAGTGCCTGATCTTCGGACCTTCCGTCGTGAGCTAAAAACATATTTATTTATTCAAGCAGGACTGGCATAATGGTTTTTATAGTTATAATCTTAAATTGGGGTTTTTATTGGGTTTTAAATTTTTTTTATAATTTTAAATTTAAACTTTTAATTATCAGCCTTTTGAAATTTGCTAGGTTTTAATTGTTGGTTTTAATTGTATATGTATTGTGTTTTATCTTTGGCTGTACACCGCCCTGAGTCCTTCGGGAGAAGGGCGGTATAAAAATTTAATAAATAAATAAATAAATAAATAAAAATAACCAAGCCACACCCATCAAGCCATGACACGCCCACCAAGCCACACCCACAGAACCGGTAGTAAAAAAGTTGGAAACCCACCACTGGTTTGCACTGCCTGAGCTACTTTCGTTCTCAATTGTTTTGTGTGGGAGAAAAAAAATATTCTGAATGCGGTGAAGAGTTCTCAAGGATTCTCAGCTGCTAAAAGTGTTTGTTTCTTCCAGAATGCCGTAGGCATTTTAAAGGCGCTTTCTCTGTTTTTGTTTTTTTTGTCTTTCTCACAGGGAACGGAATGACACCGATGGAAACATCTCTTCTTTTTCGGGGTTCAGAGACCACGATTGTACTTCCAGCTCAGGTATGAGGACAACGTTCCTTAGCGCAAATGTGAGCTTTGTATTTTGACAAAAGTTAATTGTATTTCCAATAGAGGAGAATCTTTATATGTCTGTGGAGATTCTCAGTCATCCAGGTCATGGTTGGAGGCAACTGGAACTTTCTGGTTTTTCTCTGAAGACGTTTCGCTTCTCATCCAAGAAGCTGTTTCTTCAGTTCTTGAGCTGAGCTTCTTCAGAGCTGAAGAAGCTTCTTGGATGAGAAGTGAAAGGTCTTCAAAGAAAAGATAATATTTATAGCCCGGGATTGAAATGAGGAGTCCTTGGTGCTCTCCGAACACAATTGTTTTCTTGCGGACATTTTATTACCCAAACTAACGCCATCAATGCTAGGAGTGATGATGTTACATAGCTTGAGTAATGAAACTTCTGCAAGAAAACAAGCAAGCTCGGAGATCTGAGGACCTCTCAAATTGTACTTTTCTTCTACAATTCCCATGGAGCACGCTTATTATGCTACAGTATGCTACTTCCTGATGGGCCACTCATAAGAACTTCATGTAGGGATTCTTCTAGAAGAAGGGTGTCAAACTCGATTTCATTGAGGGCCACATCAGGGTTGTGTTTGACTTTGGGGTGTGTGTGTGGGGCCGGGATGGGCGTGGCCAGTTTGATGTCACTTGTGCCAGGGGCACCTGTGGTGGCCAAGGAAGTCCTGCTTTCCCTCAGACCTCCCTCCCCCTCATTATAATCTCCCTCCCTCCCTCCCGTTCTTCTTTTTCCTTCCCTCTTTCTTTGCCTTTCTTCTTCCTTATTTTTCCTTCCTTGCTCTCTTTCCATCTTCCCTCCTATTTCTCTCTCTTTCCTCTTTCCCGTTCTTTTTTTCTGTCCCTTCTCGGATGCTCAAATGCAAAAGGGGAAACATTTCTCGTTTTGTTTTGTTTTGAGTTTGTTTTGCTAGCTGCCCGGGTCCCGATTTTTGCTGGCAGAGGCACTGCGGGCTGGTCCTTTGCCGTTTCCAGGGCGGCTCTGCGGGCCAGATCTGTTGTGACTCCAGCCCCTGAACCTGACCCCATGCCTGAAAGTGACTCCGAAAGTGAGGGGGAAGGGCCGGTAAGGCTTACCTCGGGAGCACCGATTCCTTTGGCTCGACTCCAGGAGCCAGAACCAGACCAGTCGGAGGACGTAATGAGGCCATCATCCCCTGATTCCTCCCTTCCCCAGGCTACGCCTTCAGACCCAGCTGTTAATAATAATCAAGCTTGGCTTGACCCGCGCTTCAGAAGATTAGAGACGCATCATCATCAAAAGGAAGGATATATAAGGAGCTTTGGGACTGCTCTCACTCCACGGGAAGCAAAAGTTTAGCTGAACCGTTTCAAAAAGAGCTGAAAGTCTTGCTACATGAGTCATTTGTTTGAACTTTGGCAGGCAGCTGCGATTTCTCTGCCAGGACTGATAAGAGCCATGAATCCACTGGCTGAAGGCCAGCTTGTGGGTCTGAAGTGGGGAAGGAGACAACAAGATCTAAGCACTGTCAAGCTTCCAAGTAATATGTCCTCTGAAATAAAATCCAAGGCATCCATCTTTCTTCAAAGTCCCTTTATTTAGGAACATATCAAATTGGCAAGGATTTGGTGTAATTCCTACTCTGGCTAAATTCTATGATTACACCCAGTAAAAAAGCAAAAGTTTGAAACTTTCCCCCAGAGTCACAATCTCCAATCTATTCTCAGTCCATCAGTCCGGTGACTCTAGACTCTACCTTTCTCCAGCTGCAGGTATCTTCTCTGTTCCCATGGGAAAGAATGCCACCTAGACATAACATTCCCCCCTTATCTCTATAACCCCCCCTTTCAACGGCTAGCGAGTGGTGAGCCTGAAATACCGTTAAATTCCTTTGCAGAAAGCCTAATGAAAGCTAAGAAAAGAATAGACAAAAGCTACAATGAAATGTGGCTACACATATGTCACCTTCAGGGTCAACAAGCATCACATGGGCCGAATTCGACCCGTAGGCCTGGAATTTTACACCCCTGTTCTGGAAAGATTGAAATCACAGGCAGATGTTGCTTGCTGGATCAGCCAAGCGATCCAGAGTGATAACGTCACTGTTGGCATTCATTTTTCTGCAGAATCAGTAAATGTGATAGAATATTCCTGAACAACTTATCAGTGAATTATCAGTCAAGTGTTTGAACCTCTTCCTGTTTTCATACATACCGTATTTTTCGGAGTATAAGACGTACCAGAGTATAAGACACACCTTAGTTTTTGGGGAGGAAAATAAGAAAAAAAGCTGATTGGCAGGTGGATCTGCTTTCCGGAATACCCCCCAATCAGCTGTTCCCAGAGATGAATTTTAGCAATAGGTTCCTTGGTTGTGAGCTCTGTGCCTTGCTTTTTTTTTTGCTTTGCTTTTCTGCCTCTGAAAGCCTCCGAAACAGAGCTTCAGAAAAAAAGCCTCTGGAAGCTTTGTTTGGGGGCTTCTTTTCTGGAGCTCCGTTTGGAGGCTTTTTTTCTGAAGCTCTGTTTAGGGGCTTCTTTTCTGAAGCTTCGTTTCTGATTGCTTTCTTCAGTCTCTAAAACCTCGTTTGAGAAGCTGGGCAGGGCTACATTCAGAGTATAAGACGCACCCAGATTTTCACTCTCTTTTTTGGGGGGGGGGGGAAAGGGGCATTTTATACTCCGAAAAATACGGTAATTCCTCAGAAAGCAAGCGTTAACTCTATCATGCATCTTTGCTTGGGACTTTTGAGGGGAAGTTGAGAACCTTCCCTCAGCCTGTGTGTTAATAAGAAACTGTTCCTTTCTCCTTCAGGAAGAAGTGGGGGTCAATTTCACGAAGGAAGAATGGGCTCTCCTGGATTCCAGCCAAAGAGTTCTGCATGGAGAAGTCATGATGGAGACATCAAGGATCTTGGCTTGTCTCAGTAAGAGGCTCTCTGTTTTTGTTCCAGATTGAGGAACTTAAATCTCTTATCTAGAAACACCCAATCTGTCAGTTCTTTCCAAGAAATTCCTAAGCCAGTCTTCTGACTGGAAGAAACAGAAGAAGAAAAATCTTTAACATGATGGCAACCCGGCACAGATCCACATCAACTTCAAGGAAGTTCAAGGAAGAATGTGTGACTTTTCCCAAATTATTCTGGGAGGGTGAACAGTTCTCTGGTCACCATTTCCTTAAATAATTTTGCTGATTACTCTTGATATCACCTTCTTGTCATCAAAATGATACTGATAAGAATCCAGAAAATTTTATCGAGTAGTTTTCACTCAGACTTCCAGAAATAAGA
This sequence comes from Ahaetulla prasina, assembly GCF_028640845.1. NCBI lineage: Eukaryota > Metazoa > Chordata > Lepidosauria > Squamata > Colubridae > Ahaetulla > Ahaetulla prasina. The sequence goes on along the minus strand of NC_080540.1, from coordinate 25,778,348 downwards.
TTTGTGTGTTTCTCTGCGATGGTTTCCAACATAATTTAATCTTACCTTAATTTTACCATTCATTTATTCTTTCTTCCAATAATCTAGCCTTAACTTTATTATTCATTTATTCTTTCATCCCTTAATAATAATTAACTTTATTATTCGTTTATTGTTTTATTCCTTAATCTAATCTTAATTTTATCGTTCATTTATTGTTTCATTCCTTAATCTAACCTTAACGTTACCATTCATTTATTTTATCCATTAATCTAACCTTAACTTTATTATTCATTTATTCTTCCATTTCTTAATCTAACCTTAACTTTACCATTCATTTATTCTTTTATCCATTAATCTAACCTTAACTTTATCATTCATTTATTGTTTCATTCCTTAATCTAAACTTCTTTGTCATTCATTTATTCTTTCATCCCTTATTCTAACTTTAATTTTATGATTCATTTATTCTTTCATCCATTAATCTAACCTTAAATTTATCATTATTTTTTCATCCATTTCAGAATTGAGTAGTAAGGTTTCCCTTTTTTTGTTTATTTGTTAATTCTTGTGTTTAGTAAATAGTTGCTAAAAAGTCACCCCAATTTCTACATGAAAAAATAATCTTGGTATTACTGATAGGACAGTATTGGAAGAAAAAAGAAATAGGAGAATGGATATTGAAAGTTGCCAATTTTGGCTGGCAAAAATCTCAGCCTTTTTGAAAGACAATATGCAAGAAAGATATCTAAATGAATGGAAAAAATGGATCGACTATATTCAAAACAGATATCAGACTAAGAGTTATCAGACCGTCTTTGAATGATTAGGATGTATTATTTTTGATTGTTTTGGGGGAGGTTAGGAATTGATGAGAATTGTAGGAGTATAATTGAGTTAGGAGAGAAATTTTTTTAGCATATGTTTGTTTTATTTTTAAATACACTTTGTGTTTGTTCTGGGAAGTCGGAGGGGGGAGGGGGGTTTGTGAAGGGAGCGGGGAGGGGAGCTGGGGGGAGGTGGGAAACGGGGGAGAAAAAAGTTTTGTAAAACTTTTTCAATAAAAAGTAAATAAATAAATAATCTTGGTTTCATCCAGGTATACAGGGATGAAAGGAAACTGCCGAGATGGTGGAATTCAAAGTTAGTTCCTTAAACTCAACAGTCTTAATTTTTTCTTCTTCACTTTTTCTCTCATGCAGGAGCTGAACGAGGGACAAAGAGCTATAAGGAGCCACATCTGGCCCCAGAGCCAACCAGCAAAAATGAAATGACTGAAGAGACATTTTGCAGTCAGTCGAAACCCACAAGAGGTGACGGAAACCATCTAAAATACGGAGCAGAGAAAGCTGCCGCTCCCCCTGCGGAAATCCAGAACTTCCAAATCCAATCAGATTCAAAAGGAGAAAGAACAGAGAAGTGTCAATTTTGTGGGGAAAGAATAACGGATAAAACGGACTCGTGTAAACGTTGTGGCACCCAGAATAAAATGGAACGACACGGAGGCACAGGATCCAGAAGGTATGACAACCGGCCCAACCCCGTGACTATGACTTACTACATAGCAGAGAAACCATATCACTGCACCGAGTGCGGGAAGAGCTTCCGTCAGAACTATCAACTCAGTTACCACAAACGAACCCACACAGGGGAGAAACCCTATAAATGCAGCGAATGCGGGAGAGGATTCGCGCTCAGCTGTTCCCTGACTACCCATAAAAGGACCCACACGGGAGAGAAACCTTATAAATGCCTGGAGTGCGGAAAGAGCTTCTGCAGGAACAGTTCCCTGATTTCCCATAGAAAGGTCCACAAAAAGGAGAAACCCTGTTAAGGTAAAGAAGCAAGGAAAGAGCTTTGTCGTTCTACTGGACTTATTTCCTGAAAACGGATCCATGTGATGACTTGGGGCACGGCACAGAGGCAACACAGGCAGCTGACAGCTCAAACCGCCCCTTTATTGCTCCAACTTTCCCCCAAACGCTCCCCCGTTTCTGGCAGGTCCCAGAGCAAAGTGATAACACCCATACGTACACACACCTCCAGGAGCCTCTGGCAGCAAATAGTCCAGTACAACGCTGCGAGCACAACAGCTGCAGAGCGAAAAACCCAGCCGGGCAAGGGATTAACTCAAGGAGGAGAGCAAAGAACAAGGCAATTAATCCAGGAATCGTCCGACTTCGGCAACAGCACACAACATTCAATGAATTCAGCGTTTGTTCCCGACAAATGTCCCTCCCCACAGTGTCTCCTTAAAGCTCAGTCCCCAGGTGTGCCTTGTAAAGAGGGGCAGGGTGCTCTCCTCCCGAGTCATCGGGTCAGCCTGTGCTGTTCCTGCCTTCTGTCCTCTCTCCGTGCTCAAGGATCAGGAGGGGGTGGTCCTTGCTCATCGCCTGAGCTCTGTCTCTCATGTTCACTGCTTAGCCTCTCTTTCTTGTGACCCAGGCCCAAGTAGATAGTAATAGTCCATGGAAAAACAAACTTTATTCTAACAGCTGGGAATTACTTCATTCCCAGCGTCGTTCAACTCAAAACAAATGCCTCCCAACACAAATTCCTCAGTTATCTCACAAACCTTAGTCCAATTAGGCAAACTGCCAAAGGTCCTTCCTGGCAAACGTCCAGAAGCCACAAAAACAAAGACATATTCAAAGCAGAAGACGCAGCTACAACATTGTTTTCCGGCAAAGCTGAAACGCCGTTGCTGGTCTGTTTTAAGCCTTATGGGAGGAGCCAATCATCTCTTGGCCCTACTCCCGAGTTGTCCTCTCTGCTTGAGCTGCTCTTGCCTTCTGGCAGCTCTTCTCATGCGTGCATTAGGAACAGGCTCCTCCTGTTCCTCTGCCTCACTACTATCAGTCTCTGGAGGCTCTGGAGTCCGCACCTCACTTCCCGATGGCCCTGGCCTCACCTCAGCCTCATCGCTGTCCAACTCCGTTGCCAGCTCCATAGGCTGATGACAGATCACAACACTCTTGTTCATCCTGCCCCCGGTTCCTCCCTGCCTGCAAGCTGCCCCAATCCTGAAAAGCCCTGACCTGACTGGGCCTGCTCCTCCCCACCTTCTTCCAAAGCTCGATCTCTATTGGCTCCAGTTCCAGCTCATCTTCCTCCTCAGTTTCAGGCTCCGACGGGGGCGTGACAATCCATTCAAGCAAACGTACATCAGTCAAACGTGCATCATTTTCTCCCAGCTGTTCTTTAACCTCCGTCACGGCCATGCTCCGAAATGTGAGGAGACCATGACATAAGTCTAAAGTTGGTGAAATATGATTACTTATAGATTTATATACCGCTTCCACAGTGCTTTACAGCAGGGGTCCCCAGCCCCTGGTTCACGGACCGGCACTGCAGCATGCCAGGAACTGGGCCACACAAACAAGCAAAGCCCCATCCACGGGATGCAGGCAGCATACGAAACCACGCTCCCTCCGGTCTGCAGAAAAACCTCTCTCCGTGGAACCGGTCCCTGGTGGTTGGAGGCTGCTGCTCTACAGCCCTCTCTATGATCCTCAATTTAGGACCCTAATTGAGCCAGTTATGAAGCAGGTCACTGCATAGCCGTGCCTGATTTAACTAACTTTTTTTTTTTTTTTGCGGTGATTTAACGAACAATCCCATTATACCCAATTTTTTTTTCTGCTAGAAACCAGAAGTAAATATTGGTTTCCGATAAAAGTGCCATAAATCACAGGTAACCATGGGACATGGTATAAAGCCTTAATTCCCTCCAGAAATTAGCTGGCCACCCCATCCCCACTCTGATACTCTTTCGTAAGGCTCGGAAGATGTAGTTGCACAACCAACCTCTTATTTTTCCTCGGCCTCACCCTAGTTTAAATCTTATAGTCCTGGCACTCCATGCATCTGATGAAATGAGCTGCAGTTTTTTTACTATGCTGCTAAATTATTATTATTTCTTCTTCTTCTTCTTCTTCTTCTTCTTCTTCTTCTTCTTCTTCTTCTTCTTCTTCTTCTTCTTCTTCTTCTTCTTCTTCTTCTTCTCCTCCTCCTCCTTTTCGTCCTCCTCCTCCTCCTCTTCTTCCTCCTTTTCTTCCTCTTCCTCTCCTCCTCCTCCATCCTCCTCCTTTTCCTTCCTTCTTCCTTCCTTCCTTCCTTCCTTCCTTCCTTCCTTCCTTCCTTCCTTCCTTCCTTCCTTCCTTCCTTCTTTCTTTCTTTCTTTCTTTCTTTCTTTCTTTCTGTGCTATCCTGGGGTAATATTACTCTCAAAGAAGATATACAAGTTTCCCTTCATTAATTTTTATAACTGCTCTGGAATAATTTCACAGAAGGTGCTTGGAGCAGCCACAAATAATTGTGGCTGGTTAGATAATTAAATAATTTACGTAATTATTTATTTATTTAAATAAATAAATCAATAATTACAGCCTGGTTAGAAACACAGCCTGAAGGAACCGACATTTCCAGCTATCTACTTTTTCTTTCTTGTCATGATCTTTATGATGAGGTGCAAATTTTCCCATCTGGTTTTTAAAATCAAGTTTTTATTTAGATCTGTTTATGCATACAATGAAGGGACGCGGTGGCTCAGTGGCTAAGATGCTGAGTTTGTCGGTCAAAAGGTCGGCAGGTCAGCGGTTCAAATCCCTAATGCCGCGTAACGGGGTGAGCTCCCGTTACTTGTCCCAGCTTCTGCCAACCTAGCAGTTTGAAAGCATGTAAAAAACGCAAGTAGAAAAATAGGGACCACCTTTGGTGGGAAGGTAACAGAGTTCCGCGCGCCTTTGGCGTTTAGTCATGCCGGCCACATGGCCACGGAGACGTCTTTGGACAGCACTGGCTCTTCGGCTTTGAAATGGAAATGAGTACCGCCCCCTAGAGTCGTAAATGACTAGCATATATGTGCGAGCAGAACCTTTACCTTTTAAACATACTGTGATGTCTTGTGTCTTCTCAGCACCACCAGCTGTGGTCTGAAGGCCTTTCTTTGCCTTTTTAACTTTTCTTCTGTTCAATTTCTAATTTTGTTTTAATGTTGTTGTTTTAACATTTTAACTATGCCTTTTCATATGACTGTATAACTTTTATTTGTAAAGTGCTCAGAGTCACACAGGTGAGATGAGCCGTGTTGAAATTTGGTAAATAAATTTTTAAAAACCACTATTCCAAACTGGCTGCCTTGTCCTCATTGTTATTTTGGCACAAGGAGGGTTGGATAATTCCAGAAAACACTATACAGGAAGTCCTCAGTTTACGACCAAAATTGAGCCAAAAGTTTGTGTTGCTATGTGAGATATTTGTTAATTTCCCCATTTTACAACCATTCTTGTCACTGTTCTTAAGTGAATCACTGCAGTTGTTAAGTTAGTAGTACGATCGTTAAGTGGCTTTCCCATTGACTTTGCTTGTCAGAAGGTCACAAAATATAGAATAGAGTAGAATTTTTATTGGCCAAGTGTGATTGGACACACAAGGAATTTGTCTTGGTGCATATGCTCTCAGTGTACATAAAAGAAAAGATACCTTCATCAAGAAAAGATACGTTCATTACAACACAATATGGGGAAAATGTTATAATAAATTAATAATGTGGGGAGAATGTTATCATAATTGAATTGAAAATATTAAGAAATGATGAAGATTGGAGGAGTAAAAGAAGAAGTCACAAGATACGTACCTAGATGGCAAACTGAATGATTGATTGTGTATTGTGTGTTTCTTTGTTTATAAATTAAAAAAAAAAGTTGCAAAAAATAATAATTTTCTACCCATCCTTTGCAAGGTCTCCAGGCAACGCATGCAGGATCCACCAGGGGGCAGAGTGGGAAGCAAAGCGTTGCACTACTGGCACGTCCTCAGCTTCAGAGTGGGACTGAGCATGCCCACACCGCCTTGCCAGGGCTTGCTGCATCCAAATAAAAGAAATTCTCCAGGAAGGGGCCGGAAATGGAGTCCCCGCTTGTGGTCTGGGCCTCTCTAGGATGTGAGGACCTCCCTCAAGCAGGGGTCTCCAACCTTGGCAACTTTAAGACTTGTGGACTTCAACTCCCAGAGTCCCTCAGTCAGCAAAGCTGGCTGAGGAACTCTGGGAGTTGAAGTCCACAAGTCTTAAAGTTGCCAAGGTTGGAGACCCCTCCCCTAAAGGATCGCAGGAAGTTTTGGGAGATTGGATGGGAAGAACAGCAGCTCCTGCATGGTTGCAAAAGGAAAAAAAAAACAACCAGTCTCGATTCTTTCCAAAATACTTTGGGAAGCTGCTATTGTTTAGCAGGGAAAAACCACAATATTTATTTTGTAGATCAGCATTTATTTTATTTTATTTTATTTTATTTTATCTTATTTTATTTTTATTTTATTATATTTTGTAGATCAGCATCTCTCAAAATCGGGCGACTTTTAAGATGGGGCGTGCATAAGAGCACAAAAGTGCCTACTGTTCCTGTCCTATTGTTAACTCATAGAATCATCTATTGTAATGTCCTTCCTGTTTATTTATTTATTTATTTATTTATTTTATTTACATTTATATCCCGCCCTTCTCTGAAGACTCAGGGCGGCTTACAGTATGTAAGGCAATAGTCTCATTCTATTTGTATATTTACAAAGTCAACTTATTGCCCCCCCAACAATCTGGGTCCTCATTTTACCTACCTTATAAAGGATGGAAGGCTGAGTCAACCTTGGACCTGGTGGGACTAGAACCTGCAGTAATTGCAGGCAGCTGTGTTTTAATAACAGGCTTCTTACAGCCTGAGCCACACCGCGGCCCTGTTAAAGACTACTTCAGCTTTAATTGCAATAATACAAGAGCAACCAATAGATTTAAACTTAATGTCAACCGCTTTAATCTAGATTGCAAAAAATATGACTTCTGTAACAGAATCATCAGTGCTTGGAATACTTTACCTGACTGTGGTCTCTTCTCATAATCCTAAAAGCTTTATCCAAAAACTTTCAACTATGGACCTCACCCCATTCCTAAGAGGACCATAAGGGGCGTGCATAAACGCACAAATGTGCCTACCGTTCCTGTTCTATTGTTTTCCTTTTCTTCTTCAAATATATATATATATATATATATATATATATATATATATATATATATATAGATATAGATATAGATATAGATATAGATATAGATATAGATATAGATATAGATATAGATATAGATATAGATATAGATATAGATAGATATAGATATAGATATAGATATAGATATATATAGATAGATATATATATATATGCTTATACCTCCTAATATTTACTCATATATATGTTTATATATATATCGAACGACTAGCCTTGTGGTGCAACCAAAACAATCTGGAACTGAACACACTCAAAACCGTAGAAATGGTGGTAGACTTTAGGAAAAACCCTTCCATACTTCCACCTCTCACAATACTTGACAACACAGTATCAACAGTAGAGACCTTCAAATTTCTGGGTTCTATCATATCGCAAGATCTCAAATGGACAGCTAACATCAAAAACATCATTAAAAAAGGACAACAAAGAATGTTCTTTCTGCGCCAACTCAGTAAGCTCAAACTGCCCAAGGAGCTGCTGATCCAATTCTACAGAGGAATTATTGAGTCTGTCATTTGCACCTCTATAACTGTCTGGTTCGGTTCTGCAACCCAACAAGAAAAACACAGACTTCAGAGGATAATTAGAACTGCAGAAAAAATAATTGCTACCAACTTGCCTTCCATTGAGGACCTGTATACTGCACGAATCAAGAAGAGGGCCGTGAAAATATTTGCAGATCCCTCGCATCCTGGACATAAACTGTTTCAACTCCTACCCTCAAAACGACGCTATAGAGCACTGCACACCAGAACAACTAGACACAAGAACAGTTTTTTCCCGAAGGCCATCACTCTGCTAAACAAATAATTCCCTCAACACTGTCAGACTATTTACTGAATCTGCACTACTATTAATCGTTTCATAGCTCCCATCACCAATCTCTTTCCACTTATGACTGTATGACTATAACTTGTTGCTGGCAATCCTTATGATTTATATTGATATATTGATCATCAATTGTGTTGTAAATGTTGTACCTTGATGAACGTATCTTTTCTTTTATGTAACACTGAGAGCATATGCACCAAGACAAATTCCTTGTGTGTCCAATCACACTTGGCCAATAAAATTCTATTCTATTCTATTCTATATACTATATAATCTTTTTGTATGATGTTGTGACAAAATGAATAAATAAATAAAATAAATATATCAAATTAATATAGTTGTTGCGTACTTTTGCTTACCTATTATGCTTGTGTATGCCGTTGTGACAAAATAAAAATAAATAAATATGTACGGACTTCAACTCCCAGCATCCCCTCCAACCATCGAGCCAGCTAAGGGATGCTGCGAGTTGAAGTCTACCCAGCTTAAAAGCTGCCAAATTCTAGAAAACCCCATTTAGATGGCTCTAAAGACGAGATTCTCTTCTCTTAGGAGGCTATTTTTTTTCCTCTTACTCCCATCACCTTTGCATCATCAACCTCGGGCAAAAAAACCAACAACAACCCTCCTCTATTCCTCCTTTCTCTTGTAGGGGGCGCCCTCTGTAAACTGCTAAAACAGGGGTCTCCAACCTTGGTCCCTTTAAGACTTGTGGACTTCAACTCCCAGAGTCCCTCAGCCAGCAAAGCTGGCTGAGGAACTCTGGGAGTTGAAGTCCACAAGTCTTAAAGGGACCAAGGTTGGAGCAGTCCTGTGCTAAAACACATAAGAAACCGCGCATGCGCCTGATAGCTTGGCTGGCACTGCTGCTATCTGCAGAATGCAGCTTTTTTAAAAAACAAAAACAAAAAAATGAGGGGAGGGTGGTGGGTGGGTGGGGGAAGAGACAGACAGGAAGTATAGCGAGTGCATCGGCTAGGATCTTCCTCCTGGGCGTCATTGCTCTGCCTTTCTTCTTACCCTCAACCTCCCACCCACCCACCCACCCCCAAAAGGCAAAGGGGACTGCAGGAAGATCTTGCAGGAACGGAGGGACACCGAGTGGTGCCCTTTTCCTCTTCAAGGAGAAGGGGGAGCCGCGGAGGGGAAAAAAGCAAAAAAAAAGCAAGGTATTTCCTCTAGATTGCAAAGCTGTCTTGCTGAGGGAGGGTCGGTGGGTGGGTGAGATGATGGTGGGTGGGACAGAAGATCGGGATCTCTCTTTCTCTCCTCCGTCCCCCCGCTTCTCTCTCTCCTCCTCATCTATCATCTCTCTCTCTCTCAATCAATCAATCATGTATCTCTCTCTCTCCCTCCCTCCCTCTCTCATCTCTCTCTCTCTCATCTCTCTCTCTCTCTTATCTTTCTCTCCCTCCATCATCTCTCTCTCAATCAGTCAATCAATCATGTATCTCTCCCTCCCTCCCTCTATCATCTTTCTCTCTCTCTCTCATCTCTCTCTCTCTCTCTGCCTCCCTTCCTCCATCATCTCTCTCAATCAGTCATGTTCATGTATCTCTCTCATCTCTCTCTCCCTCCCTCCCTCCCTCTCTCATCTTTCTCTCTCTCTCATCTCTCTCCTCTGCCTCCTCCCTCCATCATCTCTCTCAATCAGTCATGTTCATGTATCTCTCTCATCTCTCATCTCTCCCTCCCTCCCTCTATCATCTCTCTCTCTCTCTCTCATCTCTCTCTCTCTGCCTCCCTCCCTCCATCATCTCTTTCAATCAGTCATGTTCATGTATCTCTCTCATCTCTCTCTCCCTCCCTCCCTCTATCATCTTTCTCTCTCTCATTTCTCTCTCTCGCCTAACCTCCCTCTATCATCTCTCTCTCTCTCTCTCTCCCAATCAATCATGTGTCTCTCTCTCCCTCTCCCCCTCTATCATCTCTCATCTCTCATTTCTCTCTCATCTCTCCCTCCCTCCCTCTCTCATCTCTCTCTCTCTGCCTCTCTCCGTCTATCATCTCTCTCTCAATCAATCATGTATCTCTCTCTCACTCTCCCCCTCTATCATCTATCATTTCTCTCTCATCTCTCTCTCCTCCTCCATCATCTCTCTCCTCCTCCTCTATCATCTATCATTTCTCTCTCTCATCTCTTTCTCCCTCCTCCCTCCATCATCTTTCTCTCTCTCTCATCTCTGCCTCCTCCATCTATCTCTCTCTCTCAATCATGTATCTCTCTCTCTCTCCCTCTCCCTCTCCCCCTCTATCATATATCATTTCTCTCTCATCTCTCTCCTCCTCCCTCTCCTCTATCATCTATCATCTATCATCTCTCTCTCATTTCTCTCTCTCTCCTCCCTCCTCTCTCATCTCTCTCTCTCATCTCTCTCTGCCTCTCTCCGTCTATCATCTCTCTCTCAATCAATCATGTATCTCTCTCTCCCTCTCCCCCTCTATCATCTATCATTTCTCTCTCATCTCTCTCTCACCCTCCCTCCATCATCTCTCTCCCTCCCTCCCTCTATCATCTATCATTTCTCTCTCTCATCTCTTTCTCCCTCCCTCCCTCCATCATCTTTCTCTCTCTCTCTCATCTCTCTGCCTCCCTCCATCTATCATCTCTCTCTCTCAATCATGTATCTCTCTCTCTCTCCCTCTCCCTCTCCCCCTCTATCATATATCATTTCTCTCTCATCTCTCTCTCCCTCCCTCCTCTCTCCCCCTCTATCATCTATCATCTCTCTCTCCCTCCCTCCCTCCCTCTATCATCTATCATCTATCATTTCTCTCTCTCATTTCTCTCTCTCTCCCTCCCTCCCTCTCTCATCTCTCTCTCTCATCTCTCTCTCTCTGCCTCTCTCCGTCTATCATCTCTCTCTCAATCAATCATGTATCTCTCTCTCCCTCTCCCCCTCTATCATCTATCATTTCTCTCTCATCTCTCTCTCTCGCCCTCCCTCCCTCATCTCTCTCCCTCCCTCCCTCTATCATCTATCATTTCTCTCTCTCATCTCTTTCTCCCTCCCTCCCTCCATCATCTTTCTCTCTCTCTCTCATCTCTCTGCCTCCCTCCGTCTATCATCTCTCTCTCTCAATCAATCATGTATCTCTCTCTCTCTCTCTCCCTCTCCCCCTCTATCATCTATTTCTCTCTCTTCTCTCTCTCCCTCCCTCCCTCCCTCCTCTCTCTCCCTCCCTCCTTCTCTCCTCTTTCATTTCTCTCTCTCATCTCTCTCCTCCTCCTCACTCTATCATCTCTCTCCCAATCAATTATGTATCTCTCTCTCAATCAATCAATCAATCGTGTATCTCTCTCCCTCCCTCCATCATCTCTCTCTCCCTCCCTCCATCATCTCTCTCTCTCTCCCAATCAATCATGTATCTCTCTCTCTCAATCAATCAATCATCTCTCCTCCTCTATCATCTCTCTCTCCTCCTCTATCATCTCTCTGCCTCCCTCCTCTATCATCTCTCTCCTCCTCCTTCTATCATCTATCATTTCTCTCTCTCATCTCTCTCTCTCCTTCCCTCCCTCTATCATCTCTCTCTCCCAATCAATCATGTATCTCTCTCTCAATCAATCAATCAATCGTGTATCTCTCTCCCTCCCTCTATCATCTCTCTCTCCCTCCCTCCGTCTATCATCTCTCTCTCTCAATCAATCATGTATCTCTCTCTCTCTCTCTCCCTCTCCCCCTCTATCATCTATTTCTCTCTCATCTCTCTCTCCCTCCCTCCCTCCCTCATCTCTCTCCCTCCCTCCTTCTATCATCTATCATTTCTCTCTCTCATCTCTCTCTCTCCTTCCCTCCCTCTATCATCTCTCTCTCCCAATCAATCATGTATCTCTCTCTCAATCAATCAATCGTGTATCTCTCTCCCTCCCTCTATCATCTCTCTCTGCCTCCCTCCGTCTATCATCTCTCTCTCTCAATCAATCATGTATCTCTCTCTCTCCCTCTCCCCCTCTATCATCTATTTCTCTCTCACCTCTCTCTCCCTCCCTCCCTCATCTCTCTCCCTCCCTCCTTCTATCATCTATCATTTCTCTCTCTCATCTCTCTCTCTCTCCCTCCCTCCTCTTTCATCTCTCTCTCTCATCTATCTATCTATCTATCTACTATCTTCTCTACACACACACACACACACACACACACACAGACCTTGCGATCCTCTTTCCGTACATTTCTGGGTGCGAGAGCGCTCCCTTGTGAAATGAGTCCAGAGAAAGGCAAAGGAAAGAAAAAGAATCCATGGGAAGAAAAGCAAAGAGCAGATGGCGGGGAGGGAGGGGAGGAGGAGGAGGGGGAGGAGGGGGGGAAGGAGGAGAGGAAGCAAATAATGACAGTGCCGGTTGCGAGGCTGAATTGCAACCTGGCCAGAATTGTTGCCTTTGCAAAGCAAACAAAAAACAAAAAACAAAAAAACCCCAACCCACCCACCCCAGCTTTGCAATAGTGTGACGAATATCTGTAAATAAAACCAAGCAGAGCTGGGATCCAGATGTGCGAGTGCAAGGCAAGACAGCTGGCCCGAACCGGGAAGAGAGGCAGAGGGGCCGTTTGCACAGCTGCCGGCCTGGACCCTGACTTTTGACAGGTTGACTTCATGTCAGAAAGACATGGCAGTCAGAAGACGCAATGAAAACTCTGAGCTGGCTGAGGAACTCTGGGAGTTGAAGTCCACGAGTCTTAAAAGAGCCAAGTTTGCAGACCCCTGCCCTAGGGCATTTCAGACAAACGGCTGTCCAATCTCTTCAAAATCTCCAGTGTTGAGAAACCCACAATTTCTGGAGGCAAGTTGTTCCGCTAGTTAATATCTGGAAACATCTCTTGCTCAGGAGTTTTTGTCTGCAGAAGGACCGTGTGTAAGGAGGGGTGAGATTTTTCCAGAATCTCTCTCTTTTTTTTTTATTTGCATTTATATCCCACCCTTCCCCGAAGACTCAGGGAGGCTTACACTATGTTAAGCAATAATCTTCATCCATTTGTATATTATATACAAAGTCAACTTTTATTGCCCCCCAACAATCTGGGTCCTCATTTTACCTACCTTATAAAGGATGGAAGGCTGAGTCAACCTTGGGCCTGGTGGGACTCGAGCCTGCAGTAATTGCAAGCAGCTGCTGTTAATAACAGACTGTCTTAACAGCCTGAGCCACCAGAGGCCCTGCAGTTGAGGTCCTAAACAAGGAAGATAACTTTGGAGATCAGAAAAAGGCTGATCCAGGGGTGAAATGCTCCCGGTTCAGACCGGATCGGCCAATCCGGTAGCAATGGCGGCAGGTGGTTCGGAAAACCAATAGCAAAAATCTCTGCCCCCCCCCATGCCCAGCTGAGCCACGCGATCGTAAGAGCCTTTTTTTTGGTTTTTACTTTTAAAAGCATTTTTTTAAACAACCTCTTCGGCTGAAGAAGTTGTAAAAAAATGCTTTTAAAGGGTTAAAACAAGGCTCTGACGATCCCAGCCGAGGTGCCTGATGCTCAGAGGCTTTTTTTTTTAACTTTTAAAAGCATTTTTTAAAAGGTAAAAAAGCTGAAGCCTGCTAGGCAAAAAATTGGGGGAGGGAGGTAAGGGGTTCATTTGAGAGAGAGAGAGAGAAAGAAAGGAAAGAAAGAAAAAGGAAGGAGGGAAGAAAGAGAAAGAGAAAGAAAGAAAAAGAAAGAAAGAAAGAAAAGAAAGAAAGGGGCCACAGGGGCCTCTGGTGGCTCAGACTGTTAAGACAGTCTGTTATTAACACAGCTGCTTGCAATTACTGCAGGTTCTAGTCCCACCAGGCCCAAGGTTGACTCAGCCTTCCATCCTTTATAAGGTAGGTAAAATGAGGACCCAGATTGTTGGGGGCAATAAGTTGACTTTGTATATAAATATACAAATAGAATGAAGACTATTGCTAACATAGTGTAAGCCGCCCTAAGTCTTCGGAGAAGGGCGGGATATAAATGCAAATAAAAAAAAAAAAGAAAGGAAGGAAGGAAGGAAAGAAAAGAAAAGAAAGGAAAGAAGGAAGGAAGGAGGGAGGGAAAAGGAGAGGAAGGAAGGACTACAAACCTGACACTAGACACAGCTTCAGAGGATAATCCAGAGCTGGAAGGGACCTGGAGATCATCTAGTCCAACCCTGCTCCAGCAGGACACTGTTAGTGAGTTTCTGTCTTTTGATCCCCCCCAGTCACATAGCCACGCCCACCCAGTCACATGACCGTCCCACCAAGCCACGCCCACCAAGCCACGCCCACAGAACCGGTAGGAAAGAAATTTAGATTTCACCACTGAGCCGATCCCATTTTTTTTTTTCATTTAGAAAATGCAGAGGGAAAAAATGCACGGAGAACACCCAGCAGAGGAAGGACGACAACGACGACCGGTTCCTCGCCCTGAGACCACCGGAGAAAAAACCGGACCGAAGAACCTAGAGGAAGACGCGGCCGGTTTGCACGATCGGTGCTGGTGTTTCAGAGCCTTCCGATATGAAGAGGCCAAAGGACCCCGACAGCTTTGCAGCCGGCTCCACCAGCTCTGCGCTCGGTGGCTGAAACCAGAAAGGATCACCAAAGCTAAGATGCTGGACCTGGTGATCCTGGAGCAGTTCCTGGCCATCCTGCCCCTGGAGATGAAGAGCTGGGTCCAGGAGTGTGAACCAGACACCAGTTCCCAGGCGGTGGCCTTGGCGGAGGGCTTCCTCCTGAACCAAGGAGAGGAAACAAAGCAGGCGAAATTGCAGGTGAGAGGATTCCATCCTGATAGTTCCAGATGGATAGTAACACCGTTCTTCAATATTTAATATAATATAATATAACAACAGAGTTGGAAGGGACCTTGGAGGCCTTCTAGTCCAACCCCCTGCCCAGGCAGGAAACCCTACACCATCTCAGTCAGATGGTTATCCAACATTTTCTTAAAAATTTCCAGTGTTGGAGCATTCACAACTTCTGCAGGCAAGTCGTTCCACTTATTAATTGCTCTAACTGTCAGGAAATTTCTCCTTAGTTCTAAGTTGCTTCTTTCCTTGATTAGTTTCCACCCATTGCTTCTTGTTCTACCCTCAGGTGCCTTGGAGAACAGCCCGACTCCCTCTTCTTTGTGGCAGCCCCTGAGATATTGGAACACTGCTATCATGTCTCCCCTAGTCCTTCTTTTTATTAAACTAGACATACCCAGTTCCTGCAACTGTTCTTCATATGTTTTAGCCTCCAGTCCCCTAATCATCTTCGTTGCTACTTCAGCTTTCTGGAATTATTAACATTTCTGGAATTATTAACGTTAAATTTTCTAAACCCAGAATTAAATTATTAATCCTGGGTTTAGAAAATTTAGAACTCCGCTGCCTTCGACATGACCTGAGATTAACTCATAGAATCATCTATTACACTGTCCTTCCTGTAAAAGACTACTTCAGCTTCAATCGCAACAATACACGAGCACACAATAGATTTAAGCTTAATGTGAACCACTCCAATCTTGATTGCAGAACATATGACTTCAGTAACAGAGTTGTTAATGCTTGGAATACTCTACCTGACTCTGTGGTCTCTTCCCAAAATCCCCAAAGCTTCAACCAAAAACTGTCTACTATTGACCTCACCCCATTCCTAAGAGGTCTGTAAGGGGCGTGCATAAGAGCACAAACGTGCCTACCGTTCCCGTTCTATTGTTTCCTTTCATTATATCCAATTAAAATAGTTATTACATACTCATATATATGCTTATATATTGTATAATTGTTTCATGCTTATGCTCATATATACTGTGTGAAAAAAATAAATAAATAAACAATGGCAACGTGTCTGTAGGCAAATTAATCCATTGTCGCTTTCAGAGGCCATATTTGAAGCGAACTGTTGTGGCGCCACATTTTTGTGTTCCCACTGATGGAAATTCGGGACTGTGAAGTTGGAAGCAAAGGGTAAGAATCTGCTAATGTGAATATCCTTAACTCCTCTTCTTGTCTGGTGTTTCTTGCCCAGGGATCCTTTGTGGGAGGGGCCTCTGAAAGTCTCAGGGCAAGAGGACATCCATCTCAGGAGCTAATCTTCAACAGAATTTCCTCAAAGGATCCAGGTCGGAACTTCTTAACAGGTACCATAAGGTTCTTTCCAAGAACTGTAAATTCCTTTGTGAGATATATTTTGAGAGTAATAATCCTCCTTCTCCTTTCTTCTCCTTCTCCTTCTCCTTCTCCTTCTCCTTCTCCTTCTCCTTCTCCTTCTCCTTCTCCTTTCTTCTCCTTCTCCTTCTCCTTCTCCTTCTCCTTCTGCTTCTTTTCTTGTTTTCTCTCTCCCTCTTTCTCCTCCTCCTCCTCCCACCCCCAATTTAGCAAAGGGGGGGAAAGTTGCAATCTGTCACATGACTACAACATGACATCACAAGTTTGACATTGTTGTTGTTGTTGTTGTTGTTGTTGTTGTTGTTCTTCTTCTTCTTCTTCTTCTTCTTCTTCTTCTTCTTCTTCTTCTTCTTCTTCTTCTTCTTCTTCTTCTTCTTCTTCTTCTTCTTCCTCTTCTTATTCTTCTTCCTCTGCCTCTTCTCCTCCTCCTCCTCCTCCTCCTCCTCCTCCTCCTCCCCCTCCCCCTTCTCTTCCTCCTCCTCTTCTTCCTCCTTTCTGGATGTCATTAAGGATCCTTTCAAAAAGCCCGCCTCCCCTAATTTTGCCTCTCTCACAGGAAGGAAAACAGCATCACCTGTGTTTGCAGAATCAGCTCCTTCCCATAAAGCAAAAACAGCATCTATGCCTGTGGGTCTGGTAAGTGGAGAACATAGAAAAGGTGCCGAAAAAATAAGGCAGCATGAGGTGCGTTTTGTAACTGTACGCGCGTCAGGGTCCTCTTATTTTTTTTATTCAATATTTTAGGGCTTGCTATTTTTTCCTTCTCTGAGCTTGCCTACACTCTGCTCTCCGTGCCCTTGGATCGAGTGGAGGAGGCTGCTGTCCCTCATCAGAGGGGATCAGTTGTCTATCGGCACTACAGCCTGTCAGCAGCCAATCCTCCCCTCTGTCTGTGTCGTGTCCCCCTCCCCCTCCGATGACCGGGTCTAGGAAGTCCGTATCAAACGTGGCAACGAAGCCTCTGCAGCTTGTCAAATTCCTCCGAGGTTTATCAGGGTAGGCAGGAGTCCAAGTTGTGACTTCAGCAATAGGGTCCGATAGCAGCAAAGTAGATGAGACTTTGCTTGACTCAAGGTTGGAATGCCAAAAGCAGGTCCTTTATATAGGCTGTGGGTGGCTCCATGACTCAGCATTTATCCAGGCCTGCCCCTCCCTTCCTTCTGTTGGCGTCGCCTCTCAGATCTCCGGAAGCGAGGATCCTCCCACTCTGAATTCTCTTCGGCTGCATCTGCTGTCAGTAATTCCAGCACGTGGCTGGCTTCCTGCTCACACGCTGTAGGAGTGACGTTTATCGGGGTTTTTTTGTTCATTCCTGACATCCTGTCCGGGCATGGGGCTAGGGCCGGGGGCTGGAGGCAAGACAGGCCGTTCATCTTCATTATCAGACTCGGAGTCTGATAACAGGCCCGGGTGTAGACGGGAGGGGCCAGCTGAGGAGAGGAGGGAGGACGAGGCACAACAGCAGCATCCTCTGCCCCTGGCCTCTCCCAATTTGCCAAGGGAGACATGCCATCCAGTGGTGGGTTTCAAATCCCGTCACTACCAGTTCGCTTCTGCACATGCGGGTAGCCAGCGCCTCCTGCCACCGCTACCAGTTCGCCCGAACCAAGGTGAACTGGTAGCAACCCACCACTCATGCCCTCCCTGTCGGATAGTTGCAGTTCCTCCTCCTCCTCCTCCTCCAAACTGGGCTCCAATAGGGCCATGACCTGAGCCAGGAGTCTTCCTCTGCTAACTAACTTAAGCGAGATGGATAATAGACACTCTTATTGAATCATTCACATTCTGAACCTTTGGCCCACAATGTGTGGTCAGACTGTGGTCTGTCCGTTTTCTTTGACATCGTTTTTTTTGTTTTGTTTTTGCATTTATATCCCGCCCTTCTCCGAAGACTCAGGGCGGCTTACACTATGTCAAGCAATAGTCTTCATCCATTTGTATATTATATACAAAGTCAACTTTTATTGCCCCCAACAATCTAGGTCCTCATTTTACCTACCTTATAAAGGATGGAAGGCTGAGTCAACCTTGGGACTTGAACCTGCAATAATTGCCTGGTGGGACTTGAACCTGCAATAATTGCAATAATTGCAATAATTACAATAATTGCAAGCAGCTGCTGTTAATAACAGACTGTCTTAGCAGTCTGAGCTACTCAAGGACCCTTTGAATCTTCAAGTAATACACCCATCCTTTTTAAGATACGTGACTTAAGATAGAGAAGTTGCAAGAAAATCCCAGACGTTATATTCACTGGGAACTTTCTCTTTTTTTCAGACTCGTGTGTCTTTCCGAGACGTTGCTGTCTTTTTCACCAAAGAAGAGTGGGCCTTACTGGACCCCCATCAAAAAGCTTTGCATGGTGCGATCATGCTGGAGAATTCAAGAACTGTGGCTTCTCTAGGTAAGGGCTTTGATTTATCCTGATTTGTACGTATGTTTTCCATCTCTTCCTCTTTCGAGACACAGTTAGTCAGTCACAACCGTTCATTTAGTGACCATTCATAGTTACAACTGCACTGAAAAAAGTGACCGATTACCATTTTTCACCGTTACAACAATGGTTGCCCCATCCCCTTGGTCACATGATCAAAATTCGGATGCTTGGTAATTGGTTCGTGTTTATGACGGTTGCAGTATCCTGGGATCAGGTGATCAGGTTTTGCGACCTTCTGATAAGCAAGTTCTATGGGGAAGCCAGATTCACTTAACAACCAGGCTACAGGTAGTTCATTTAGTGACCATTCAAAGTTACGACGACGCTGAAAAATGTGACTTATGACTGTTTTTCAAAGTTATGACCTTTGCAGCGTCCTCGTGATCATGTGATCAAAATTCAGACACTTGGAAACTGACTCATATTTATGAATATTAAAGCAGGGATCACCAAACTTTTGGATCCCAGGGACCACTAAGTTCATAATTTTAAATCCTGCGGACCACTAATATGATCTGCCTAATGACCAGTTGGGTGGGAGTGGCTAGGTAGTCATGTGACTGGGTGGACATGGCCAACTCGATGTCACTCATATTGAAGGGCATCTCGCTGGCTTCTACTCGCCCCTCCCTCCCAGCCACTTTGTCGCGTCCCACTCCTCCTCTGACGGCCGGGTCTGGGAAGTCTGTATCCAGCGTGGCCACGAAGCCTCTGCAGCTTTGCCAAATTCCTGTCAGAGTTCTCAGGGCAGGCAGGAATCCAAGGTGTGACTTTAGCAACCAGATGAGACTTTGCCTGACTCAAGGAATGCCAAAAAGCAGATCCTTTATATAGGCCATGGGGTGTGGCTCCATGACTCAGCACTTATCCAGGCCTGTCCCTTCCTTCCTTTTGCTGACGTCACCTCTCCATTCTCTGGAAGCAGGGATCTGTCCACTTTTCGTCCTCCTGCTCAGCTGCCGGCAATTCTAGCTCATGGCTGGCTTCATGCTCACACGCTGTAGGGAGGTTTGTTTGCTCAGTCTGTCCGGGCATGGTGCCAGGGTTGGGGCTGGAGGCATGCCAGGCCATTCTTCTTCACTATCAGTCTCTGGCTCAGATAGCAGGAGATGGGAGGGGCCCGGCTGAGGAGAGGAGGGCGGGCGAAGCACAACACACTTCTTGCCTGTCTACCCGGGCTCCCTAGGGCCCCAACAGGAAGCAGTTGTTGGAGCTAAGCAGCCACCAGGAGAAAGAGTTGGCAAAACAGCTGGCTCAGTTCAAATTGGATCTAATCGAAAAGGGGGCTCAGCAGAAGCACCTCACTGAGGACTAGGAGCATAGGCTTTCCAAGCAGAGGGAAGACCTGCAGGAGTGCAAAGCCAGGTAGCCTGGAGGCTCAGCGGGCTGAGATGGTCAGCCAGTTCCAGGCCATGATGCAGTCCCACAGGAACAAGGCCCTCCGGCTCTTCGCTACCAGCGGGGCTTCCCTCCAGCCTTCACCCAAAGCCCCACACCAGGAGGCCAAAGCAGACCCCCAAGTCAGAATTCAACCCACACAAAAAGACCCCAAAGGGGGAGACTCTCTGCAGCAACACAAACGTTCATTGCATGTATCCATCTCAGGGGCCGTAGTTTGAGGACCCCTGACTTAGTGCAATATAAAAAATGCAAATAATTTTTCTGCGGACCACTAAAATTTTCTCGCAGACCACCAGTGGTCCACGGACCACCTGTTGGTGACCGCGGTGTTAAAGCATCATCTTGGTTTCCAAATTTAGAAAAAGGAAAGGACTTTTTACATGCTGTTTTTATGAATTTTGTGCATTAATGCTGTATTCTATTATGCCATATGAAATAACTAACTAACTAACTAAATAAGACGAAAGATTTGAAATTCTGGAGAAAAATTTTGCAATACATGGAGTTTTTTTCCCATGGGAGTTCATTTTTCTTTTGCAGTGACTCACTTAACAATTGTGGCAAGAAAGATCTTAAAACGGGGCAATATTTCACTTAACGAATGTTTCACTTAGCAACAGAAATGTTGGGCTCAATTGTGGTCGTACGTTGAGGACTATCTGTACTTACTTTTATTTTGTTTTACCCCATGCAGATGATGGGCCAGAGAATAAGAATAACGAGAAGGCAAGGACGCTTCCAATGCAAACAGTTAAGAATGAAGGACCAGACATGTTTCAAAATATGTGGAGACCAGAACAAGGTGAGGACAACCAGCCAAGCGATCGGGGTGAGCCGTTCTCAACGACTTTAAGTATGGGAATACAGGATTTCCAGACCCAAGACAATCAGAAGGGAGAGAATTCAGGGTATGGAGAACAATTCAAAGATAAACCCGATAGAAACAAAGATCGCCGGATCCACACAAAAGCGAAAGCTTGTGAACGCAGAGACCGTGTAAAGAATTACTACGGGAACTTCCCTCTGACATTATATCAGAGCGTCTCCACCAAAAACAAACCGTATCAATGCACGGAGTGTGGAAAAACCTTCAGCCACTCCAGTTCCCTCACTTCCCATAAAAGGATCCACACGGGGGAGAAGCCGTACAAATGCACCGAGTGCGGAAAAGGCTTCCGACGCAATACCGACCTTACATCTCACAAAAGGGTCCACACGGGCGAGAAACCCTTCAAATGTACGGAGTGCGGAAAGAGTTTTACAATGAGCAGCAACCTGACGTTGCATAAAAGGATCCACACGGGGGAGAAACCCTTTAAATGCATGGAGTGTGGAAAGAGCTTCATCCAAAGGGGTCACCTCACTTGCCACATGAGAATCCACACCGGGGAGAAGCCGTACATGTGCATGGAGTGTGGAAAAACTTTCAGGTGGAGCAGTCACCTGCCTAACCACATGAGGATCCACACAGGGGAGAAACCGTACAGTTGCACGGACTGTGGAAGGCGCTTCAGAGACCGCAGTGCCTTTCAGGTCCATCGAAGGATCCACACGGGGGAAAAATCGTTAAAGTGCACGGAATGCGGGAAGACTTTCAGGGGCAGCACGGATCTCACGATCCACAAAAGGATCCACACGGGGGAGAAACCCTACAAATGTCTGGAGTGTGGGAAGAGCTTCATTAGAAGCAGTCACCTGTCCTCCCATAAAAACATCCACCCAGGAGAGAAGCCGTTTAAATGCCTGGAGTGCGGAAAGAGCTTTACTCAAAGCTGTTACCTCAACTACCATAAAAGGATCCACACGGGAGAAAAACCTTACAAATGTCTGGAGTGTGGAAAGAGCTTCAGCAGGAGCAGTCATCTTTCTTACCATAGAAACATCCACCACGGGGAGAAACCCCACAAATGTATGGAATGTGGGAAAAACTTTACTCAGAGCTGTTACCGTCAGTCGCATAAAAGTATCGATATTAAGGAAAACCCATAAAAATCGGTATCAAGGAAAACCCATAAAAATGCTAGCAGTGTTCTTGTTTTTACATTTTTTTGTAAGCTGTCTTGAGTGGGTATAGAAATAGAAAGGCATGGTATAAATGTAATCATCAATAAAAACAATTGCTGCCTGAAATGAGTTAATCTTTATTTCTTCAGGGATCTATCCTGCATGAGGCAATCTACATTATAATTGGTGGTTGGGTGTCAAGGGGGAATTTCCCTTTTTCCCCCGCCTTTTTTTTCTGCGTGCTCCATTTGCTGTTCTGTGATTTACCTCATGATGTAGTGATATGCCTGAATATGTTAGTTACTGAAATATAGAGGTGATGTCGTGTCCCACTCCTCCTCTGACGGCCGGGTCTGGAAAATCTGTATCAAGCGTGGCCACGAAGCCTCTGCAGCTTTGCCAAATTCCTGTCAGAGTTCTCAGGGCAGGCAGGAATCCAAGGTGTCACTTCAGCAACCAGATGAGACTTTGCCTGACTCAAGGAATGCCAAAAAGCAGATCCTTTATATAGACTATGGGGTGTGGCTCCATGACTCAGCACTTATCCAGGCCTGCCCCTCCCTTCCTTTTGCTGACGTCCCCTCTCCATTCTCCAGAAGCGGGGATCTGTCCACTGTGTCTTTTTGTCCTCAGCTGCCGGCAATTCTAGCTCGTGGCTGGCTTCATGCTCACACGCTGTAGGGAGGTTTGTTTGCTCAGTCTGTCTGGGCATGGTGCCAGGGCTGGGGGCTGGAGGCATACCAGGCCATTCTTCTTCACTATCAGTCTCTGGCTCAGATAGCAGGAGATGGGAGGGGCCCAGCTGAGGAGAGGAGGGCGGGCGAGGCACAACAGGTTGAATATATGCGTTTATATCAAACTACAAGTTTGTGTCAGCATCTCTGACTTCATTTGGGGACAGCTGCTGCATAATTTCCTGACAGAACATTTATCAATTTAAAAACCCTTTTTAGGAAAGAAAAAATAACCCACCCTTTTTTAGTGACTTCCTTAAAGATACACACACCGAGTGAGAAAAAAAAACATTTCCTTATGATAAACTTACGTGGTAAAACAGTTTTGCTGTTGTCATTTTGCATGGAGTTGCCCGACAGCATTAATTTAAAAAAAGAAAAGAAAAGAAAACAACTGGAAATAAGCAGGAATAAATCACTAGGGAAATATAGTGTTGGAACAAGAATACAAGATGTAAACTGTGACCAATCCAGACAACTGCTAAAACTTTAAATCATTCAGAAAGATGTTGAGGGAAGCGGGACAAAGTCTTGGCAACGGAGGGCGGCAAAAATTGCCTTTTTATTCACTCCCCTCATTTTTACACCAACTACTTTTTGCGTGCAATTCTACGCGACTTACAACGTACCGGTAGTCCTCGACTAACGACGCAATTGAGCCCAACATTTCTGTTGCTAAGTGAACTGATTACAGTGTTGAGTTTTGCCCCATTGTACAACTTTCCTTGCCACAATTGTTAAGTGAATCCCTGCAATTGTTAAGTTAGTATCCCGGTTGTTAAGTGAATCTGGTTCCCCCACATTGACTGCTGGTCAGGTCGCAAAAGGCAAATCACATCGTCATAAATATGGACCAGTTGCCAAGTGTCTGAATATTGATCACATGACCACAGGGACTGCAACGGTCGTAAGTATGAAAAACAGAAGTCGCTTTTTTTAGTGCCGTTGTAGCTTCGAACGGTCGCTAAATGAAAGGTTGTAAATCGAGGAGTGCCTGTATAGAGCCAGAAACAGCCATCCAAACAATCTGTAAGTAGTCCTCGACTTACAACCGTATGATTAATGACCGTTCAAAGTTACGGCACTGAAAAATGTGACTTATGGCCATCTTTCACAGTTACGACCTTTCGAGCATCCCCATGGTCATGTGATCAAAATTCAGATGCTTCACACTTATGACAGTTGCTGCATCCCAAGGTCATGTGATCCCCTTTTGCGGCCTTCTGACTAGCAAAGTCAATGGGGAAGCCAGATTCACTTAACAACCGGGTTACTAACTTATCAACTGCAGTGATTCACTTCCCAGCTATGATAAAATTTATTATTTATTTATTTATTTATTTATTAAATTTTTATACCGCCCTTCTCCCAAAGGACTCAGGGCGGTGTACAGCCAAAAAATAAAAAACACAAAAATGTACAATTAAAACGACAATTTAAAACCGAGCATATTAGAAAAAATGGCCACATTTAAAAGTTTAAAATTTAAAATTATAAACCATATAATAATAAAACCCCAGTTAAAATTTAAAATATTAAAAATATTAAAAATATTATGCCAGTCCCGCTTGAATAAATAAATGCGTTTTCAGCTCACGGCGAAAGGTCCGAAGATCAGGCACTTGACGTAGTCCAGGAGGAAGTTCGTTCCAGGCGTGGAGCTCCCACAGAGAAGGCTCTCCCCTGGGCGCCGCCAGCCGACATTGTTTGGTGGACGGCACCTGAGAAGGCCTCTCTGTGAGGCGTCTGGTCGGTGGGAGGCATGCGGTAACAGCAGGCGGTCCCGTAAGTACCCGGGCCCTAAGCCATGGAGCGCTTTGAAGGTGGTGACCAAAATCTTAAAGCGCACCCGAAAGACCACAGGAAGCCAATGCAAGCCGCGCAGGATTGGTGTTACATGGGAGCAACGAGTTGCTCCCACTATTACCTGCGCAGCTGCATTCTGGACTAGCTGCAGCCTCCGGGTGCACTTCAGCAGCAGCCCCATGTAGAGAGCATTGCAATAATCCAAACGGGAAGTGACAAGAGCGTGAGTGACCGTGGAGCAAAACTCCATTTTAACAAATGTCTCGCTTAACAACAAAAATTTTCTGGCTCGAATGTGGTCATAAATTGAAGAAGACCTGTAGTTTTAAGGTAACTTCTGAGGCTCTTTTGATTCATTTCCTACAGGACAAAAGGACCGAGGCTCATTTGACCTGGGTGGGGGACAAGTTTGTTTGCTTAGTTTTTGATTTAATTCTTGAATTATCTTCTTGAATTAATTCCTGAATTAATTCTTGAATCTTCCTCATTCCTATCTGCGCCCTTCTGTGGACTTTTATTTATTTATTTATTTATTTATTGTTTCAATTTCTATACCGCCCTTCTCCCAAAGGACTCAGGGCGGTTTACAGCCAAAGTAAAGACAGTTAATACAATTTTTAGGACCAGTTTAAAAGGAAAATTTAGAGTTGGTTGAAGAACTTAAAACCAATAAAACCCCTTATTAAAACCCCACTAGGCCAGTCCTGCACGGTGAAACAAAAATGTTTTCAGCTCGCGTCGAAAGGTCCGAAGATCAGGGAGTTGACGGATACCTGGTGGTAACTTGTTCCAGAGGGTTGGTGCCCCCACAGAGAAGGCTCTCCCCCTGGGCGCCGCCAGCCGACATTGACTGGCCGACGGCACCCTGAGGAGAACCTCCCTATGGGAGCGCACTGGTCGATGGGAGGTCGCCGGTAGCAGCAGGCGGTCTCGTAAGTAACCCGGTCCTATGCCATGGAGCGCTTTGAAGGTGGTAACTAACACCTTGAATTGCACCCGAAAATTTTCTCTGTGCATGGCCAGGTACAGCCACCCGCGGGCGGTCTTTGCCCTTAAAAATTGCACACTGGGCCAATTCCAGCTTTGGATGGCAAATGAGCATGCGCGGGAAATCATCACCACCCCTTTCCCCACATTATTGCAGTTGGAGGGAGGGATTCTTTAAGGAGGAGGAAGTGGGCCTCCTTGCCCAGTGATTTTGATATTGACCATCAATTGTGTTGTAAATGTTGTACCTTGATGAACGTATCTTTTCTTTTATGTACACTGAGAGCATATGCACCAAGACAAATTCCTTGTGTGTCCAATCTCACTTGGCCAATAAAAATTCTATTCTATTCTATTCTATTCTATTCTATTCTATTCTATTCTATTCTATTCTATTCTATTCTATTCTATTCTATTCTATTCTATTCTACTTGTCCCTCTAGGAAGCAGCACTCTCTCGGCTTAGCTCAGCAAGTGATTCTACAGGGGCTGGGGGTGGGGTGTCCGCAGCATCTGTGCTGAGTTGTAGCATTGCTCATCCTGAGCAGGCTGCTCTGTAGGCATAGATAGAGGGTCTATTTGCAGACTGAAGAGGATTCCCAGTCTCAGTCCTCCAGGTTATGGTTGTCCCAAGGAGCTTTGTCAAGGGGCAACTGGACTTTTTCTTCATTTCTCTTTGAAGACATTTCGTTTCTCATCCAAGAAGCTTCTTCGGTTCTGACTGAGAAACCAGAAGATCCTCCCCCCAAAAAAACCCCTAAACCTTTAATTTTATTTATTCAGCATCTATCTGTCGAATGCTTTAATTTGGATACCTATGCAGAACAAGGAGTTATTGCATGCTCCTTGAAGGGGTCTCTACGTAAAATTTTAAAAATAGCATTTAAAAACACACACACCAAAGAATGTATTGGATTTCTGAAGAGAAAGAGGAGCTATATCCATTAATGCAGTGGTATTGTCAGGGTTCCAAGTAACACATCCAACGAAAAAAAACTCCAAGACTTCAGTTTCCTCAAAGTTAACATTTTGTTAGAGATGTCATATTGGCACATCTGGGGAAACCCGAATCTGAAACCTTCCAGGTTATCCCCACCCAAAGGAAAGTTCAAATCCCTGCCCGGGACCCACATGTCCATCACATGATCCAATCCAAACACCGTCCCAACTGGAGATGCCTCCCAGTTCCAGCTATCCAGGTGCAGGGCAATATGACCTTGACTTTCTGAGAAAGGAATGTTATTATGACTATATATCACCTTGGCTCCATACAATTCTCCCTCCCTGTTCCCCAAAGTAGTGCCATATTTTTCAGAGTACAAGACACACCTTTTTCCCCAAAAAAGAGGGCGAAAATCTGGGTGTGTCTTACACTCCGAATGTAGCCCCGCCTAGCTTCTCAAACAGAGGTTTCAGAGGCTGAAAAAAGCATTAGAAATGAAGCTTCAGAAAAGAAGCCCCCAAATAGAGCTTCACAAGCTTTTTTTCCAAAGCTGTTTTGGAGGCTTTCAGAGGCAGAATTTTTTTTTTTCTGAAACAGAATTTCAGAAGTTTCAGAGGCAGAAAAAAAAAGCAAGGCCCAGAGCTCACAACCAAGAAACCTGATGCTAAAATTCACCTCTGGAAACAGCTGATTGGGGGTATTCCTGGAGGCCGATCCACCTGCCAGTCAGCTTTTTTCTTATTTTCCTCCCCAACAACTAAGGTGCATCTTATACTCCGAAAAATACGGTAAATGTGGCAGGCCTGAAGGCCCAACGTATAATTAAAAGATCTAAAAAAGATGTTGAGACTCTAGAAAGAGTGCAGAGAAGAGCAACAAAGATGATTAGGGGACTGGAGGCTAAAACAAATGAAGAACGGTTGCAGGAACTGGTATGTCTAGTTTAATGAAAAGAAGGACTAGGGGAGACATAATAGCAGTGTTCCAATATCTCAGGGGTTGCCACAAAGAAGAGGGAGTCGGGCTGTTCTCCAAAGCACCTGAGGGTAGAACAAGAAGCAATGGGTGGAAACTAATCAAGGAGAGAAGCAACTTAGAACTAAGGAGAAATTTCCTGACAGTTAGAACAATTAATCAGTGGAACAACTTGCCTGCAGAAGTTGTGAATGCTCCAACACTGGAAGTTTTTAAGAAAATGTTGGATAACTATTTGTCTGAAATGGTGTAGGGTTTCCTGCCTGGGCAGGGGGTTGGACTAGAAGGCCTCCAAGGTCCCTTCCAACTCTGTTGTTGTTATTATTGTTATTATTATTGAGTAAATGATTCCTTCCTCCCAAGTGTCACAGATAACGTTGCCCAGGGTGTTCTGGCACTCCCCTCCTTTCTTGCTCAGCACTGGTTGAGATGACCTTGGCGCTACCAGCCTCTGCCTGTGTTATGTCTAGCACCTCGCAGAATAGGATTCCAAACCTCTATCCTCCCCCACGTCTGTGTGGCAACTGAGAAATGGAAGGGGGAAAAAAAGGCCTCAGGCAGAGTCGTTTTGAAAGTTGACACATATCTCTGTCTTTTGTCGAAAGTCCCCGTTTCCTTATTTTGTCTTTGTCTTCATAAGGGGGGGGGGGAAACCTGTGAATCTTCGCTTCGTGAAATCAGCGTGAAATGACCAGCCGAAGAAATCACTTGTGAGATTTAAGCGTAACCAATGCAGCTTTCCTCTAAAACTGAACCAAACCTCAAATCTCAGTCTGTTGGATCCTATTATCGGGTCACCTTGGATCAGTCATTGTGGTGGTTGGGGGCAAAAAGTTGGAAGCAAACATTGCCTTAAGCTTCCGACAGAAAAGGAGAAAAATAAATTAATATTTTTAAAAACATTTTTGCTGTACTCCTGTCTTTTGAATATGGAGGCCCAGATGTTTGTTCCTACATCAAGAACTCGAGAGAGGAACCAGGTCAGTGTCAGCAGCTCAAAGCTGAATGGAATACGACCGAATAATCCCCTGCTCTACGCCTAGAGAAGAGGCATCGGAATGGCAAGCCTTGTTAGCTGGTGCTAAATCCTCTTACCCTGAACAATTTTACCAGGAGTTGACGCGGAATTTAAATGGGGGCACCCAGTGTTGGGATTCAAGTAATTTAACAACCGGTTCTCTGCCCTAATGATTTCTTCCAACAACCAGTTTGCCAAACTGCTCAGAAAGTTAACAACCGGTTCTCCCGAAGTGGTGCGAACTGGCTGAATCCCACCACTGGGGGCACCCCTCCTTTTAGAGCAGGGGTCTCCAACCTTGGAAATTTTAAGACTTGTGGACTTCAACTTACTTACGGGACCGCCTGCTGCTACCGAATACCTCTCACCGACCCGTGCGCTCTCACAGAGAGGGACTCCTCAGGGTGCCGTCGGCGCGACAGTGTCGTCTGGCGACACCCAGGGGAAGGGCCTTCTCTGTGGGGGCTCCCGCCCTCTGGAACGAACTCCCCCCAGGACTTCGTCAACTTCCGGACCTCCGAACCTTTCGCCGCGAGCTTAAAACCCACCTATTCATTTGCGCTGGACTGGGTTAGTTTTTAAGTTTATGGGTTTTAAATGGGTTTTAGTTCTAAATTTTAATCGTGGCCAATTTAATAAGTTTTTTAACTGTATTTTAATTGTATTTATAGTGTATTATGTATTTTTACTTGGCTGTGAACCGCCCTGAGTCCTTCGGGAGAAGGGCGGTATACAAATTTAAATAATAAATAAATAAAACTCCCAGAATCCCTCAGCCAGCAAAGCTGGCTGAGGAATTCTGGGAGTTGAAGTCCACAAGCCTTAAAGTTACTAAGGTTGGAGACTGTCGTGTCCCCCTCCCCCTCCGACGACCGGGTCTAGGAAGTCCGTATCAAACGTGGCAACGAAGCCTCTGCAGCTTGTCAAATTCCTCCGAGGTTTATCAGGGGAGGCAGGAGTCCAAGTTGTGATTTCAGCAATAGCAGCAAAGTAGATGAGACTTTGCTTGACTCAAGGTTGGAATGCCAAAAGCAGGTCCTTTATATAGGCTGTGGGGTGTGGCTCCATGACTCAGCATTTATCCAGGCCTGCCCCTCCCTTCCTTCTGCTGGCGTCCAATGGAACAGCTTGCCACCAGAAATCGTGGGTGCTTCATAACTGGGGTTTTAAAAGAAAAGACTGGACAGCTTCTTGTCTCAAATGAAATAGGGTTGGACTAGAAGACCTCCAAGAACCCTTTGGGCATTCTGTTCTGTCCTGTCCTGTCCTGTCCTGTCCTGTCCTGTCCTGTCCTGTCCTATTCTATTCTATTCTATTCTATTCCATTCCATTCCATTCCATTCCATTCCATTCCTACCCTACCCTACCCTACCCTACCCTACCCTACCCTATCCTATTCATTCCATTATTCCCTCTTCTCTTCTCTCCTCCCCTTCACTCTGTTATTCTATTCTATTTCTATTTCTATTTCTATTTCTATTCCTATTCTTATCCTATCCTATCCTATCCATTCCATTCCATTATTCCTTCTTCTCTTCTCTCCTCCCCTTCACTGTTATTCTATTCTATTCTATTCTATTCTATTCTATTCTATTCCATTCCATTCCATTCCTACCCTACCCTATTCATTCCATTATTCCCTCTTCTCTTCTCTTCTCTCCTTTCCTTCACTCTGTTATTCTATTCTATTCCTATTCCTATTCCTATTCCTATTCCTATTCTTATCCTATCCTATTCATTCCATTATTCCTTCTTCTCTTCTCTCCTCCCCTTCACTGTTATTCTATTCTATTCTATTCTATTCTATTCTATTCTATTCTATTCTATTCTATTCTATTCTATTCTATTCTATTCTATTCTATTCTATTCCATTCCATTCCATTCCTACCCTATCCTATTCATTCCATTATTCCCTCTTCTCTTCTCTCCTCCCCTTCACTCTGTTATTCTATTCTATTCCTATTCCTATTCCTATTCTTATCCTTATCCTATCCTATCCTATCCATTCCATTATTCCTTCTTCTCTTCTCTCCTCCCCTTCACTGTTATTCTATTCTATTCTATTCTATTCTATTCTATTCTAGTCTAGTCTAGTCTAGTCTAGTCTAGTCTAGTCTATTCATACCATACCAGTCCATTCCATTCCATTCCATTCCATTCCATTCCAGTCCAGTCCAGTCCAGTCTATTCTCGTCTTGTCTTATTCCCGCTCTGCTCTGCTCTGCTCTATTTATTTCCATCTCTCTTCTACTCCGCGCTCAGCTGCTCTGTTCTGTTCCTTAGCCAGGCGGCGTCCCCGGGCGCCGGCTTGAAGGGCCTAGCGGGGATATTTCCCAGCGCTACGCGGGGAGGGGCGGGGCTTCCCCGGGCCAGTCGGGAGAGGGCGGGGCCTGCCGCCGTGCCACTCGAGCGGCCGGGGAGAGAGAGAGCGGGGAGAGGTGCGGGTGGGAGGCGAGGCGAAGCCATGGCGGCGCAGAGCTTCTCCCCGGAGCGGCTGGCGCGCAAGTTAGCCAAAGCCGAGGCGCTGCTGGTGGCTCACGTGTCCCCGCCGGTCCGGGCCCGCTGGCGTTGGGCGGTGCAGCTGGACGGGCCGCCGGACCTGGAGCGCTTCTCCACGCAGCTCCGGGAGGCCCGGCGAGGCCGGGAGGCTCTGCTGGACCGGGACGCGGCGCTGTCGGAGCCCGAGCAGGAGCGGCTGCAGGGGCTGCTGAGGCTGGAGATGGCTCTCTTGCGGGGCATCCAAGCCTTGGTCGAGGGAAGGGGGCCGGCTCGGGTCAGGGCGGCGGCGGCGGCCGCGACGGCTCCGGCTGCGGCTGCGGCTCCGACTGCGGCTCCGGTGCCGACTACTGCGGCTCCTCCGAGGCGGCGGCGCGGGAGGAAGCCCGGCGTCTTAAGGGCGGCTCTGCTGGGGCTGGTGGCCGAGCTGGACGTCGCGAAGAGACAAAGCCTGCCCTGGGACGACGCGCTGGCTCTGCAGCTGGCCTTGGAGGCGCTGTCGGAGAAGCGGCCGGCGGAGGCCATCCGGGCTCTGGAGCCGCAGCTGCGGCGGCAGGAGGAGGAGGAGGAGGAGGAAGGGCGCGGCCGGCCGAGGGGGCTGCTGGCTCTGATGAAGGCCCTGCAGGAGGAAGGCTGGGCCGAGCGAGGGGACGAGCTGCCCCTGCGGGAGCTGCGGCCGCTGCTGGAGAAAGGGCTGCGCCTGGTGCGCAAGGAGCTGCTGAGCTGGCGGGCGGCCGACCTGGAGGGCGCCGACTGGGCAGGCTCCCCGGAGATGGTGGTGGTGGTGAAGGAGGAAGAGGAGGAAGAAGAAGAAATGACTCCGCGTGGGACGCTGCCCAAAATCCCAGGATGGCAGGAGAAGGTGGTGGTCAAGGAGGAAGAGGAGGAGGAAGAAGTGACTCCGGATCGGACCGGGCCCAAAATCCCAGGATGGCAGGAGAAGAGGGTAGTGAAGGAGGAAGAAGAAGTGACTCCGGATGGGACCGAAGCCCCCCTGAGGAAGGCAGGACTAGAACACGGCTCCCCTCAAGTGGCCCCCATGGAGAGCTTCACCAAAGGCCCCTTCCGGCAACCTTGTAGACCGAGAAAGAGGCTGCCTACTGACTTCAGGTCTCCCTTTGCAAAGGAGACAGTTGGACGGCAGGCAGAGATGGACACCGCCGGTTTGAAGGGCGTCCCGTGGAGGAAGAAGGATGTCGCAAGAGGCCCCGTCCAGGAGCTTCTTGAATCGGGAAAGACAATTGCCCCCGACTTCAGGTCTCCCCGTCCAAAAAAGGCAACACTAGGACAGCAGGCAGAGACAGAGGTCCGCTTTAAGAAGGGTGCCACTGACTTCAGGTCTCCCTTTGCAAAGGAGACAGGTGGACGGCAGGTGGAGATGGACGCCCCCAGTTTGAAGGACGTCCCGTGGAGGAGGAAGGACGTCGCAAGAGGCCCCGGCCAGGAGCTTCCCAACTTTGTGTCTCCCGGTCCAAAGGAGACGGCATCGGGACAGCAGGCAGAGACGGAGATCTGCTTTAAGAAGGGCGCTCCGTGGAAGAAAATGGAGGACCTTCGGGATGTCCTGCGGGTCATCACCAGGAGGAAGATGAGGGCTCTCTCCTGCTCCTTGTGGAAGCAAGGCCCTCGGAAGATGTGCAGCCATCTCCACCAGCTTTGCCGCCAGTGGCTAAAGCCAGAAATGAACACGAAGGTTCGAATGCAGGACCTGGTGATCCTGGACCAGTTCCTGTCCTTCTTGCCCCCAGAGCTGGAGAGCTGGATCCGGGAGTGTGGAGCAGAGACCAGTTGCCAGGCGGTGGCCCTGGCCGAAGGCTTCCTGATGAGCCAGGCAGAAGAGCAGAAGGAACAGGGAGAGACGCAGGTGAGAGGCCTGCCCTTGGTAAGCTCCAAAATAGGACATCAAAGACTAACTGTGTTGGGACAGGGGTCTGCAAACTTGGCTCTTTTAAGACTTTGGGACTTTGGGAGTTGAAGTCCATCAGTCTTAAAAGAGCCAAGTTTGCAGCCCCCTGTGTTGGGATTCTTACGGGCTTTCGTTATGCGGGTAGTCCTCGACTTACGACCACAATGGAGCCCAGCATTTCCGTTAAGTGAGACATCTGTTCAGCGAGTTTCAACCATGCAGTGCTTCACCTGTTGTTAAGTGAATCACTGCAGTTATTAAGCTAGTCACACGGTTGTTAAAAGAATCTGGCTTTCCCATTGACTTTGGTTGTCGGAATGATTTTGGAGAGGTAGCTGACATGAACTTTAAGAGTGTCAGTTGGCCCTTTCTCATGAGCAAAAGCAGGTCCAGTATTGGGTGCCATGTAAAGGAGGAGCTTGAAAAAGTCTTTTTTTTCCTCCCTGGTCCCAAAGGGGCTTTTTTTCCAATGGCAACTCAACTGTCTTTCTTGTTTGCTTGAAGATGTTTTGCTTCTCATCCACGAAGCTTCTTCGGTTCTTCTTTTTCCTGAAGACTTGAAGAAGCTTCCTGGATGAGAAGCGAAAGGTTCTTTAAGCAAAAACCAAGAAAAATTCAGTTGCTTTTTTGGGGGGAAAAACAACAACACTATGGCCTGGAGCAGAGGTCTCCAACCTTGGCAACTTTGAGACTTGTGGACTTCAATTCCCAGAGTTCTTCAGCCAGCAAAGCAAAGCTGGCTGAGCAACTCTGGGAGTTGAAGTCCACAAGTCTTAAAGTTGCCAAGGTTGGAGACCCCTGGCATAGAGGGAGAAGGGAGCACCTTGCTGCCCCCCCCGGCCCCAAAGTCCCCAGAGCAAAGAGGGGGTGCAGGAATTTTATTTTAATAAAATGATTTTGTAGTAAAAATCTATCTAAAGATAGTTTTCTATTTAAGATACATTAATAATTTAGTTTATAATAATTGAATAATTTATAAGGCTAAGATGCTGAAATTGTTGATTGAAAGGTCGGCAGTTCAGCGGTTTGAATCCCTAGTGTCGCGTAATGGGGTGAGCTCCCATTACTGGTCCCATCTTCTGCCAACCTAGCAGTTCAAAAGCATGTAAAAAAAATGCAAGTAGAAAAATAGGGACCACCTTTGGTGGGAAGGTTCTGCGAACCAGTAGAATAGAATAGAATAGAATAGAATAGAATAGAATAGAATAGAATAGAATAGAATAGAATAGAATAGAATAGAATTTTTTATTGGCCAAGTGTGATTGGACACACAAGGAATTTGTCTTGGTGCATATGCTCTCAGTGTACATAAAAGAAAAGATACCTTCATCAAGGTAAGTGGAACCCATTACTGAGCTTCAGATACAGGTAGACCTCGACTTAATGACCATAATGGAGTCTAGAATTTATGTTGCAGGGTGAGAAACGTGTTAAGCAAGTTTTGCCCCATTTTGCGACTTTTGAGCTGTGGTGGCGCAGTGGTTAGAATGCAGTACTGCAGGCAGGGTGGATAAAAATCGATTTTTAAAAAAAAAATCAAATTGGATTTTTTTAAATTTAAATCGGATTTTTTAAAATCCAATTTATTTTAATAAAATGCTTTTGAAGTACAAATCTAGCTAAAAGATAGTTTTCTATTTAAGATAACATTAATACTTTAGTTTATTCAGCATGAAGTGGAGCTTAGTTATGTAGCATGAGGCTGTATATTCTGCAATATTGGGACTGTCGGCGAGTCAACAGCCGGGATCAGAGGAGGAGCTGCTGCGGGACAGAGATGGCAGTTGCTTTTTAAAAATTACGATTTAAATCGACTTGATGTAAATCAAATCCACCCTGACTGCAGGCTGCTGCTGTCTGACTGCAGTTTGGCGGTTCGAATCCCACCAGGCTCAAGGTTGACTCAGCCTTCCATCCTTTTACTAACTTACGTCAGTAACCCTTTTGTTAAATGAATCGGGCCTCCCCGTTAACTCCGCTTGTCAGAAGATCGCGAATGGTGACCACGTGACCCCAAGACATGGCAACGGTCATAAATATGAGCCAGTTGCCAGGCACCTGAGTTTTGATCACGTGACCATGGGGATACTACGAAGGCCATAACTGAAAAATGGTCATAAGTCACTTTTATTTAGTGCTGTTGTAACTTTGAACGGTCGCTAAATGGATTTTTGTAAGCCGAGGACTGCCCTGTACCGTTAGGAAGATACTAAGGAAAGGAGATGATTAATGCCCATTGTTCCAGTAAGCGTCTGCTTCCTTTTCGCACATTCCATTATTTGTACTTCTTTGCTTCTTTAGGGCCTTCTGTTCCCGAGGACCGACTTGAAGCCCATCGCTGAGAATCTGGAGAAAAAGAGGGATCCACCAAAGCCTTCTTGGGATCTGCTCTTCAGGGAGATCTTCCATGAAGATCAAAGTCAGGCCACCTCCATCAGTAAGAGAAGTTTCCTCAGAAAGAGCCATTTTTTTCCCCCTCATTCTCTGAGACCCTCTTGCATAATGCTTAGGAATAAAGTAATTACTACGTTTCTGAAAAAAAATTATCTCCCTTTTATCTCGCAGGAGAGTTGGCATTCATAGATTCGTCTCCTTTTTCGGCTGGTGTTGAAAAAGCAGCTGAAGGTCCATCTCAGGTAGGAGCCGAAATGTCGTGGACGATAGATCAATTGGAGATATTTTATCATATGGTAGAGCAGAGGTCTGCAAACTTGGCTCTTTTAAGACTTGTGGACTTCAACTCCCAGAGTTCCTCAGCCAGCTTTGCCCGCAAGAATCCCAACACAGGGGTCAGAATGCCCGTAAGAATCCCAACACAGGGGTCTGCAAACTTGGCTCTTTTAAGACTTGTGGACTTCAACTCCCGGAGTTCCTCAGCCAGCAAAGCTGGCTGAGGAACTCTGGGAGTTGAAGTCCACAAGTCTTAAAAGAGCCAAGTTTGCAGACCCCTGTGGTAGAGAATCTATGAATCTACAAACCTATGAATCTAGAAGCTATGAATTTAGACATAGGAGAAAATTTAGGAAGATTCTCAGTTGTATAACTGATTCTCTCCTATGTGTAAATTCATAGTTATATCAAAATTGGTTTTTTTCCTTTGAAAAGGCAACTGAACTGATTTTATAATAATAATAATAATATTTTAATTTGTATACCGCCCTTCTCCCGAAGGACTCGGGGCGGTGAACAGGCAGATAAAATACAAATACACACAATAATTAAAAACATCCCTTAAAAAACTAATTTAAATGCCCAAATGTTAAAAAACATACTCCCCCATAAAATCACAAAATTTTAAAAACCCATCCAATAAAGATAAAAATCAGGCTAGTCCAGCCATACGAAATAAATAAGTTTTAAGTTCAGTAAAGGTCCTAAGGTCAGGTAATTGTCGAAGTCGGAGGGGAAGTTCGTTCCACAGGGTCGGAGCCCCCACAGAGAAGGCCCCCCCCCTGGGGGCCGCCAGTCGACACTGTTTGGCTGACGGCACCCTGAGGAGTCCCTCTCTGTGGGAACGTACCGGACGATGGGAGATGGAGGCCGGCAGTAGGCGGTCCCGTAGATAGCCGGTCCTAAGCCATGGAGCGCTTTAAAGGTGGTAACCAATACCTTGAAGCGCACCCGAAAACAACAGGTAGCCAGTGCAGTCTGCGAGGATAGGTGTTATGTGGGAGCTCGAGCCGCTCCTCAATAACCAGCGCAGCCGCGTTCTGAACTAGCTGAAGTCTCCGGTGCTCTTCAAGGGAGCCCCATGTAGAGAGCATTGCAGTAGTCCAGGCGAGAGGTAACGAGAGCATGAGTGACTGTGCATAAGGCATCCCGGTCCAGGAAGGACGAACTGGTGGATCAGGCGAACCTGATAAAATGCTCTCCTGGAGACGGTCGCCAAATGGTCTTCAAAGGACAACCGACCATCCAGGAGCACGCCCAAGTTGCGTACCTTCTCCATCGGGGCCAATGATTCACCCCCGACAGACAGCCGCATCTGCAGCTGACTGTACCGAGGTGCCGGCATCCACAGCCACTCCGTCTTGGAGGGATTAAGTTTGAGCCTGTTCCTCCCCATCCAGACCCGTACAGCTTCCAGACACCGGGACAGCACTTCGACAGCTTCACTGGGGTGGCCCGGGGTGGAAAAGTACAGCTGGGTATCATCAGCGTACAGTTGGTATCTCACCCCAAAGCCACTGATGATCTCACCCAGCAGCTTCATATAGATGTTGAACAGGAGGGGTGAGAGAATCGACCCCTGCGGCACCCCACACATGAGGCACCTTGGAGTTGATCTCTGCCCCCCTGTCAACACCGTCTGCATCCGGTCAGAGAGGTAGGAGGAGAACCACCGATAAACGGTGCCTCCCACTCCCAACCCCTCCAACCGGCGCAGCAGGATACCATGGTCGATGGTATCAAAAGCCGCTGAGAGGTCTAATAGGACCAGGGCAGAGGAATAACCCCTATCCCTGGCCCTCCAGAGATTTTGAGGAAAAACAAAAGTGTTTCGCTTTCTACTGTATACTGGAAGCTTCTTTAGTTGAACTATTAACCACAATAGCTCTCAGAGAGTGTTAAGATCAATTAACTGTACAGGGAAAAAACACAAACACAATCTTTCCATTTCTCACACACACACACACAATCCTGTCAGAACTCTTCCCCCTCCCACCAGCTGATCTCAACTGTCAATAATGGTCCTTCCATCTCCCACAGCATCCAGTACAACCGATGAAGCCTCCAGGATAGGAAGTGAAACATCTTGTTTTTCCTCAGAAAAATCAGTCCCGTTGCCGTAATTCAAAATGAAAACCACTTTCGATACCTCTGTATCAGTGATGGCTAGGCTTTTTTCTTGTTGTGTGCCGAAAGTGCGCGCAATAGCGTGCAGGCGTGCCGGCACCCATAATGCAATGCACACGTGACCCCACCACATTCCCCCCTCCCCCTGCACATGGGCATGCGACCCCTGCATGCTCCCAACCCCGGCGCAGGCATGTGCGAGATCTCCCTGCCCTCCGTTTTTGGCCTAGCAGGCCTCCCTGCAGCCTCCTGGGCCGAAAAACAGGTCAGGGGGGCACACTCCCCCCCCCTCGCACCCTGTTTTGGGCCTAGCAGGCTTCCCTGCAGCCTTTTGTGTGCAAAAACAGGTTGGGGGTGTGTGGGCCGCACCTCCCCACACCCGTTTTTGGGCCTAGCAGGCCTTCCTGCAGCTTCCTGCGCCCAAAAATGGGTTGGGGGTACGCCCCACCCACTCATGTTCCACCCCAGCCCCCGCACATGCGTGCATGACCCCGCCCCCCCGTTCATGTGCACGACCCCCGTGTATATGTGCACCGCTCCCACATGCACACACACACACCGTGTATCCCAAAAATCAGCTGACCAGTGGAAGGTGCACACGCACATGCGCAGTGGAGCTGAGCTCGGCGACAGCTCGCTTGCCCGCAGAGAGGGCTCTGCGTGCCAGCTGTGAACATGTGCCATAAGTTTGCCACCACGGCTCTATATACAATACTTATTGTTGGTTCTGAGCAACATGAAATAGGGGTTCAGATAGCCGATCAGTTATGTTTAATGTAAGTCCCCTCTCAAAACTTGTTGGTCGGACAAGGAGCGGAAATTCGTCTGTCGTCAGAATGCCGATAGCACTTCACAAATTCAGTCTTTTTCATAGGCTCAGTCTGGGCTTTTGTAAAATCGTTAAGTAGGGAGTGGACAGGCTCAATCCCTCAGGAGACTTTGCGGTGTATCAGCTAAAATGTTAAATATTTCATCATACCAGCCTTTCACCCTGTAACTTGTCATGTAGAATGAAAACCAGTGATGGGTTGTTTTTTGTTTTTTTTTTTTAATTTATATCCCGCCCTTCTCCGAAGACTCAGGGCGGCTTACATTGTGTAAGGCAATAGTCTCATCCATTTGTATATTATATACAAAGTCAACTTGTATTGCCCCCCCAACAATCTGGGTCTTCATTTTACCTACCTTATAAAGGATGGAAGGCTGAGTTAACCTTGGGCCTGGTGAGACTCGAACCTGCAGTAATTGTAATTGCAGGCAGCTGTGTTAATAACAGACTGCATTAGCCTGTTGTGACTTTTTTGTGTGAAAATCAAAGGTGTAAGTACAAATGAGGCTCAGAAAGAGTAACTGCGAGAGGGATTTTGGAGCCTTAGTGGACAATCATTTAAATTTGAGCCAGCAGGATGCAGGAGTATCAGCCAAAAAGGCTAATGCAATCCTTGGTTGTATAAACCGAGGCATAGAATCAAAATCATGGGAAGTATTAATAATGCTTTATAAAACCTTAGTAAGACAACACCTGGAATACTGCAACCGATTTTGATCACCATACTACAAAAAAAGATGTTGAGTCTTTGGAAAGAGTTCAGACAAGAGCAACTAAGATGATTAAAGGCCTGGAGATTAAAACATATGAAGAGCGGTTGCAGGATTTGAGTTTGGCTAGCTCGTGGGTCTGCAAACTCGGCTCTTTTAAGACTTGTGGACTTCAACTCCCAGAGTTCCTCAGCCAGCTTTGCTGTCCACAAGTCTTAAAAGAGCCAAGTTTGCAGATCCCTGGGATAGCTAGTCTAGAGAAAAGAAGGACTAGGGGGGACAGGAGAGCAGTATTCCAGTATTTGAGAGGTTGCCATAAACAGGAAGAGGTAAATTTATTTTCCAAGGCGCCAGAAAGTAAGACAAGAAACAATGGAGGGAAACTAGTCAAGGAGAAAAGCAACTTGGAATTGAGAAGGAACTTCCTGACAGTGAGAACAGTTAACCAGTGGAACAGCTTGCCACCAGAAGTTGTGGGTGCTTCATCACTGGAGGTTTTTAAGACGAGACTGGGCAATCACTTGTTTGAAATGGTATAGGATCTCCTGCTTGAGCAGGGGGTTGGACTAGAAGACCTCCAAGGTCCCTTCCAGTTCTAGTCTGATTCTGATTCTGAATTGATCCAGAAAGATAACTGGGCACTCACAGATAAATCCTAAAAAAAAATCTGTATACAGGTAGTCTTCAACTTTAGCAACAGTTGGCTTAGTGACCGTTCAAGGTTACGACGACACTGAAAAAGGCGACTTATGACTGCTTTTCACACTGAACGACCGTTGCAGCATCTCCATGATCAGGTGATCAAAATTCAGACACTTGGCATCCCGACTCGTATTTAGGACGGTTGCAATGTCCTGGGGTCACGTGATCCCCTTTGGCGAACTTCAATGGGGAAGCCAGATTCACTTAACAACCGTCTCACTAACTGGAGCGATCCAGTTTATCGCTGTGGCCAAAAAAAAAAAAAAGGTCACAAAATTGGGCAAAATTCACTTGACAAATGTCTCACTTAGCAACATAAATTTTTGGCTCAGGAGTGGTCGTACATTGAGGGCTACCTGTAGATAACATAACATAACATAACATCAGAGTTGGAAGGGACCTTGGAGGCCTTCTAGTCCAACCCCCTGCCCAGGCAGGAAACCCTACACCATCTCAGTCAGATGGTTATCCAACATTTTCTTTAAAATTTCCAGTGTTGGAGCATTCACAACTTCTGAAGGCAAGTCGTTCCACTTATTAATTGTTCTAACTGTCAGGAAATTTCTCCTTAGTTCTAAGTTGCTTCTTTCTTTGATCAGTTTCCACCCATTGCTTCTTGTTCTACCCTCAGGTGCTTTGGAGAACAGCTCGACTCCCTCTTCTTTGTGGCAGCCCCTGAGATATTGGAACACAGCTATCATGTCTCCCCTAGTCCTTCTTTTTGTTAAACTAGACATACCCAGTTCCTGCAACCGTTCTTCATATGTTTTAGCCTCCAGTCCCCTAATCATCTTTGTTGCTCTTCTCTGCACTCTTTCTAGAGTCTCAGCATCTTTTTTACATCGTGGCGACCAAAACTGGATGCAATATTCCAAGTGTGGCCTTACCAAGGCATTATAAAGTGGTACTAACACTTCACGTGATCCTTGATTCTATCCCTCTGTTTATGCAGCCCAGAACTGTGTTGGCTTTTTTAACAGCTGCTGCACACTGCTGGCTCATATCTAAATGGTTATCCACCATTTAGCAGAAGGAGAGAGAACGTTTACATCCTACAAAAGACTCTTCTTTGTGGCAGCCCCTCAAATATTGGAATACTGCTATCAGGTCGCCCCTAGTCCTTTTTTTCT
Organism: Ahaetulla prasina; assembly: GCF_028640845.1. Lineage (NCBI taxonomy): Eukaryota > Metazoa > Chordata > Lepidosauria > Squamata > Colubridae > Ahaetulla > Ahaetulla prasina. Next base: position 25,737,519 of record NC_080540.1, on the reverse strand, counting down.
CTAGAACAGGCGTCTCCAACCTTGGTCCCTTTAAGACTTGTGGACTTCAACTCCCAGAGTTCCTCAGCCAGCTTTGCTGGCTGAGGGACTCTGGGAGTTGAAGTCCACAAGTCTTAAAGGGACCAAGGTTGGAGACCCCTGCTCTAGAATAAACCCAATTCCTGCAACCATTCTTCATATGTTTTTTGTCTCGGGGCCTTCGTCTTAGTTGCTCTTTGCACTTTTTGTCACAATTTCTATCCACTTTCTCATGTAGTCTGCTTTCTGCCCAAACGTTGCCGTTTATCGAGATACGTGAACTGGCTGTTTCCTTGGATCGGGTTCTTAATCCTACAGACAAGGCCCGTTTTGACCGCTTGCTAATCTCCTGTTTGGCGTGTCTCCTTGAACCCAGAGGAGAGAACCCTCAACTAAAACGCGAGTCTTCTGTTTTGCACAGGTTCTCCCGTCTTTTCAAGAGGTGGCCGTGCATTTTTCCGAAGAGGAATGGTCTCTGCTAGATCCAGATCAGAAAGCTCTGTACCGAGAGATCATGCTGGAGAACTCCAGAAACTTAGCTTTTCTGAGTAAGGATCCCCGCTTTTTGTTCTGATGGTTGGAAGAAATGGTTGGGAAAATGCGGCGCTGTTTTTTATCTTCTTGGTGAGAGATTGATTAAATGACACCAGATATCAATGTTATTGTGTTGACTGATAAAATCCCTCCCTCTTTCCACTCTCGGCTATTACTTTTCTCCAGATCATGGCGGGTATTTCAAGACAAGCAACAAAATTACAGGCAGTCCCCGACTTACAACAGTTCGTTTAGGGACCGTTCAGTGTTACCACAGTACTGAACAAAAAGGAATTACGACCATTAGTCACACGAATGTTGCACCATTCCCACGGTGGTCATGCAATTTACCGTCGGATGCTTGACAACTGGTTCCTCTTTATGACGGTTGCCGTGCCATGTGCTCACTTTTTGCGACCTTCTGGCAAACAAAGGGGGGGGGGAGAGGGGGAGCCAGATTCACTTAACAACCATGCTACTAATTTAACAACTGTAAGAGTTCGCTTAGCCACTGCGGCGAGAAAAGTTGTAAAATGGGGCAAAGCTCAACGCATTTCTCACTTAGCAACACAAATTTGGCGCTCAATTGGGGTCGGAAATTGAGGACTACCTGTAGAGCTAGTTAGCACAGCTCCTTGCTGCTGTGGTCTCCTTTGTCCACCTCCAGAATAAATATTACAAACTTCCTTTCCCCAATTCCTCACTTCCTTAAACTGAATTCCAGCTGTGACTTGATAGGAATCCATAAGTAGAATTATGGAATATTATTCCCCAGAGATCATAATGGCCCCCACTCTTAACACTCTTCCGGAAGGCGCTGAAGATCTGGTTCTGCCAGTGGATCTGGGTAACCTAGAGCGGGATGGAGCCCATTAAATGGCTCATGGGAGTTGCTGTCGCCGCGGTGAGGGTGTGTGTGTGTGATTTTATTATACTGATTTAGTTTTATTGTTTTTATATGAGGCTTTATATTCTGTAAGCCACCTTGCGCTGCCGTGTGCGAACAGGTGGCAATATAAATTGCCTAAATAAATAAATATAAATTACCTAAAATAAATACATTCCATAAATAAAAAATTATAAAAGAAGTAGAATTCATCTATTGAACAAAATGGTGTAACAGTGCAAGTGACCTTGGGCCAGTCACACCCTCTTCGCCCAACTCACCTCACAGGGTGGTTGTTGTGGGGGAAAAGAGGAGGAGGAAGAGGACGTTCTGTTGGATATGTTCGCCGCTTTGAGTTATTTGCAAAAATAATGGCGGGGGCATATAAATAAATACATGGGTTCCTTTATTGAAGCAAGTGGATTTTTTTTTATTGCTTAAGAAGCTCATAAAGTAGAAGTAATCCACTTCTATCCTGTGTGGTTTTATTCATATGAACATTACAATAACCTGTCCCTCAAAGTCCAAATTTTGTAAGGGTTAGATCGGGGTCCCCAATCCCTCGGTTGCGGCCATGGCCCATTTGGAAGTGGGCTGCGCAAGTGGCGGGCGAATGTGCATGCACACCTAGCTCCACCTATGTGGGAGGCGGAGCAACTGCACTCGCAGCTCCACTCACGAGAAGCGTGTGCGAGCTGACACACATGTGCCTGCCATTCGCATGGAACCATCCCTCCTTCCACCAATACCATCCGCACTGAGCCGCCAAGCCGGAAAGGTTGAGGACCACTGGCTTAGACCAGAGTATTTAACGTTAATCGGCAGAACACCTTTCCAAATAGCGCAGAACCCTCGACAGAATTTACACTAGGACATTTTTATTTCCTGTGCTGTGAATTCTTATTTTGCTTCCCCTACCTTGCCTCAAATTTTCATTCCTTCGTTTTCTCTGAAGGAAATCACGTTCAAGAGAACAAGGAAGCCTTCCAAACATCCGGGGATGAAGAGAAGAGAGCAGAGTTTGCAAATCCGACGGAAACAAAAGAGCACGAAAGAAATCTGTCAGGAAACGACAGCAAGAACAGCTCAAATTCGCCCACTCCGGACATTCAATACTCTCTTCCCAAAGGAGATCCGAAAGACAAAATAAAAATGGAAAGCGCAGAAACATCTGAGGAAAGCTTAGATTTATATGAAGAATGCACAATTCGCACTAAAGAAGAGACTCTGGGCCAAGAGGATGAAGAAAATTACAGGAATAGGACTACTTTCCTTTCTGAATGTGGAAAAACTGACGTGGAAAATAAGCTACATAAACAGAGTGGGAAACCCTTCGATGAGAGTGGTTCCTTCGCTCCCAGGGAAAGGATCAATTCAGGGGAAAAGCCATATAAATGCATGGAATGTGGAAAGAGTTTCAGCCAGCGCAGGTATCTTACTTCCCATAAAATAATCCACACGGGGGAGAAACCTTTTAAGTGCGCAGATTGTGGAAAGAGCTTTAACCACAAGGCTAATCTTAATTCCCATAGAATGAATCACACAGGAGAGAAGCCGTATAAGTGTAACGAGTGTGGCAAGAATTTTACCCACAACTTTCAACTTACCTCCCATAAGAGGATACACACCGGGGAGAAACCGTACAGATGCGCGGTATGTGGAAAGCGTTTCAACCAGCGCAGTAACCTCAATTCTCATAAAAAAATCCACACAGAAGAAAAACCGCATAAGTGCACGGAGTGTGGAAAGAGATTTACTCAGAAGGGTAACCTTAAATCCCATAAAAGGATCCACGTGGGGGAGAAACCTCATAAATGCAAGAAGTGTGGAAAGGCATTCCATTAAAAATGGGTCTGGGGTCCCCAGCTTTTATAGTTTGATAGCCTGGGTGTGTGTGTGTGTGCTATCTTGTGCAAGTTGAGCTGCGTGTGCACGCTGGCTCACCACTCACTCATACAAGTTGACTTGTGTAGGCCTATACGCCGGCCCGCCGCTCATAACCACCCGGTTCTGAACGGGCCAGAGCCTGGTAGTGTTCTGCAGCCCAGGGACTGAGGACCCCTGCCTTCACTCTCCCCGAAATGATCCATATTGGAGAGAAGCCGTGTAAATGCTTGGAAAGTAGAAAAGAAATTCTGCGAAAAATTCACGAAACCAGTGGTGGGATTAAAATAATTTAACAACCAGTTCTCTGCCCTAAGGATTTCTTCCAACAACCGGTTCACAAAACTGATCAGAAAGTTCGCAACCGGTTCTCCCGAAGTGGTGCGAACCGGCTGAATCCCACCACTGCATGAAACCCATCAGTTCAGAGGTCCAGCGCTTGGAGCTTCCGAAGTGTCCACTTCCAGGACAGTAAGGGGCCCAAAGAGATTCCCGCCTGCCTACACCACCTTCGCCGTCGGTGGCTGAATCCAGAAAGGCAACCACATTTTCAGATGCTGAATCTGTTGCACCTGGAACAGTTCTCAGGTCCTGGCCTTGGCTGGAGCCTTCCTCCTGAGCCAGACGGAGGACAGGACAGGACAGGCGGCAAGTGGGAGTAAACTCTAAATGGGATTTTAAATAATAAAAAACTGTTTAATTGTGAAAGGGCTTCCTATCTTGAATTGTTGGATTTAATAATAACAGATGTTTCAAGGCAAATTGTTCCAGTTCTAGTTCCATCCCAGACAATGTATTTTAAGAGAAATCCTTCCGCTGTCGCCTTCCGTTCTTGCCTGCTGTAATAAACGATTAGGCAGCTCCCCATGGGACACTGTGTCAGGTTTGCCTCTGTCCCGTATCCTTTGCCTTCATACAGTAGATTTAGAGAAAAGTACTTTTACTAGGAACCAACTGAAAGCAAGAAATTCCAGGCAAGCTCTGAGGCAAAGTGGGCGAAAACAGCAACTTGAAGCAAACTGTACGGCCCAACCCCCTTGTAGCTAGGCAACCAGAGGCTGCTGCATACCAGAGCTAACAGAAATGGCCTTGGAGAGAGAAGCGAAAACCCAGGCTGTAGTTGCAAAGCTGCAATGAAAAATTCTCCCCTCTTTTCTGTGGCAGCAAGCAGCAGGCTAGCTGACACAGACCCAGGGCCACAACTCACACTACCAGTTCAGACACCCCAAATATAACAGAGTTGGAAGGGACCTTGGAGGTCTTCTAGTCGAACTCCCTGCTCAAGCAGGAGACCCTATAGAATAGATTGGAATAGAATAGAATAGAATAGAATTTTTTATTGGCCAAGTGTGATTGGACACACAAGGAATTTGTCTTGGTGCATAGGCTCTCGGTGTACATAAAAGAAAAGATACCTTCATCAAGAATTCTAAAGTACAACACTTAATGATAGTCATAGAATAGAATAGAATAGAATAGAATAGAATAGAATAGAATAGAATAGAATAGAATAGAATAGAATAACAGAGTTGGAAGGTACCTTGGAGGTCTTCTAGTCCAACCCCCTGCTGAATAGAATAGAATAGAATAGAATTTTTTATTGGCCAAGTGTGATTGGACACACAAGGAATTTGTCTTGGTGCATAGGCTCTCAGTGTACATAAAAGAAAAGATACCTCCATCAAGGTACAACATTTACAACACAAATGATGGTCATAGGGTACAAATTTAACACTTAATGATGCAACACTTAAAGATAATCATAGGGTACAAATAAGCAGTCAGGAAATAATATCAATATAAATCATAAGGATTACCAGCGACAAAGTTACAGTCATAAGTGGGAGGAGATGGGTGATGGGAACGATGAGAAGATTAATAGTAGTGCAGATTTAGTAAATAGTTTGACATTGTTGAGGGAATTATTTGTTTAGCAGAGTGATGGCCTTTGGGGAAAAACTGTTCTTGTGTCTAGTTGTTCTGGTGTGCAGTGCTCTATAGCGACGTTTTGAGGGTAGGAATTGAAACAGTTTATATCCAGGATGTGAGGGATCTGTAAATATTTTCACGACCAGTGATGGTGAACCTTTTAGACAACAAGTGCCCAAACTGCGCGTGTGCTCATGCCCAAACTGAAAGTTGCGCATGCACGCAGGTGCAAACAGGCACATGTGCGGACGTGCGCACGGATATGCATGGACATGCATGCATGTGCAGCAGAGACCTAAAGACCAGCTAGCCGGCAGGAAACGGCGTCCCAACACCGGCAGCGTGGCAAGCGGTAAGATCTGTTTCTTTCGTGAGCTTCTGTTTTCTTGTTTGCAGGGAAAAAGCAGCTTACAAAAGAAACGACACGGAGATCTAACCTGTGGTGACGGCACGCGTGCCAGCAGAGAGGGTGCCATAGGTTCGCCGTCACGGCCCTACACTATTTTAGACAAATGGTCGTCCAATCTCTTCTTAAAAACCTCCAGTGTTGGAGCACATCTCTTGACTGAGCTGTTGCTGGAAAGATTCACCCAGGATTTAATGGGGTAAAAGGTAAAGGTTCTCCTCGCACATACATGCTAGTCGTTCCCGACTCTAGGGAACGACTAGCATCTCCGTTTCAAAGCCGAAGAGCCAGCGCTGTCTGAAGACGTCTCTGTGGTCATGTGGCCGGCATGACTCAACCCCAAGGTGCACAGAACACTGTTATCTTCCCATCAAAGATGGTCCCTATTTTTCTACTTGCATTTTTTACATGCTTTCGAACTGCTAGGTTGGCAGAAGCTGGAACAAGTAACGGGAGCTCACCCTGTTACGCGGGACTAGGGATTTGAACTGCTGAACTGCTGACCTTTTGATTGACAAGCTCAGCGTCTTACCCACTAAGCCACTGCATACCCATTTAATGGGGACTTTCCCTATTTGGACAATCCCATTATGTTATATTCTTTATCAATTTAAATTCTTAACCTATCCTAAAGTTCCAATATGATGGATGCTTCTCTTTGTGTTCAAAATACTAAGTTTATCAAAGCTGGCGTCTCCTGATTTTTCTCCTTTTCAAATTATTCCTCCTTTAAGGTAAAGATAAAGGTTCCCCTTGCAGATATGTACTAGTTGTTGCCGACTCTAGGGGGCGGTGCTCATCTCCGTTTCAAAGCCAAACAACCAGCGCTGTCCGAAGACGTCTCCGTGGTCATGTGGCCGGCATGACTCAACACCAAAGGCGCACGAAATGCTGTTACCTTCCCACCAAAGGTGGTCCCTATTTTTCTACTTGCATTTTTTACGTGCTTTCGAACTGCTAGGTTGGCAGAAGCTGGAACAAGTAACGGGAGCTCACCCTGTTACGGGGCACTAGGGATTCGAACTGCTGAACTGCTGACCTTTTGATCGACAAGTTCAGCGTCTTACCCACTAAGCCACTGTGTCCCCATTTAAGTTAGAACAATTAATCAGTGGAACAACTTGCCTGCAGAAGTTGTGAATGCTCCAACACTGGAAATTTTTAAGAAAATGTTGGATAGCCATTTGTCTGAAATGGTGTAGGGTTTCCTGCCTCGGCAGGGGTTTGGACTAGAAGACCTCCAAGGTCCCTTCCAACTCTGATATTATTATTATTATTATTATTATAATGGGGACTTTCCCTATTTGAACAATCCCATTATGTTATATTCTTTATCAATTTTAATTCTTAACCTACCCTAAAGTTCCAATACGATGGATGCTTCTCTTTGTGTTCAAAATATTAAGTTTATCAAAGCTCGCGTCTCTCCTGATTTTTCTCCTTTTCAAATTATTCCTCCTTTAAGGTAAAGGTAAAGATTTCCCTCACACATATGTGTTAGTCGTTCCTGACTCTAGGGGGCGGTGCTCATCTCCGTTTCATAGACGAAGAGCCAGCGCTGTCCGAAGACGTCTCCGTGGTCATGTGGCTGGCATGACTCAACGCCAAAAGTGCATGGAACGCTGTTACCTTCCCACCAGAGGTGGTCCCTATTTTTTCTACTTGCATTTTTACGTGCTTTTGAAACTGCTAGGTTGGCAGAAGCTGGGACAAGTAACGGAAGCTCACCTCATTAAACGGCAGTACTAGGGATTCGAACCGCTGAGCTGCCGACCTTTCGTCCTAGTCCCTGAGCCACCACGTCCTACTTTAAACTCCCTAAAATTTGCCCTTTGCAGCTGAAGAAAGTTAGCACTCTTAGACGAATTAGATATTTTAAGAAATATTAAAAAGGCAGAATATTATATTTTCCCTAAAGGAGAAAACACGTTTCTAAAGACAAACTCATAGCCTCGGCTTTCTGCCCCAAGTAGAAGCCAAGGGGCCAACTTTTAGAAATGCAGATTTGGTCCTCCATTCAAGTCTCAGCTCTCTGCCCCAAGTGGAAATTAAGGGGCCAACTTTTAGAAATGCAGATTTGGTCATCCATTCAAGACAGGATTAAAACTCCCAAGGAAGTCAGCGTCAAGGATTAATTTTATTAAACAAAACTAAAAACCCCAACACATTGCCTGCCTTTCCGGAGACAAAACAAATTAAAATCAAATAACAAAATCCACAAAACAAGCCTCTAAATTACAAAATGCTGTAGAACGAACTGTATAAAAATCCATACCGGGTGGTCAGCTACCCAGAATTACCGGTGCTTGGTGGTTCTGCTTCACTATTAAACCATCTTTCCAATTGGCCTCCATGTTTGCAATGCTTTTCTCCTCACTTGGAACTGAACCCAGATGGACATTTCTTCCAACACAGCCCTTAAATTTCCCTACCTTGGTATAATTCCTGAGCTAAAATTTTTGAAAAAGGGTGCTGCTTTAAGTATGTATTTTTGCTCCTCGAGGTCTTTTTAAATATTGTATCATTTTCTTCCGGGTTTTCATCCCTTTTCCACCTTTGGCTCTCCCTATCCTGGAGCTGTGGTAGCCTGTTGTTGGAAGAAATATCCATCAGGGTTCAGTTCCAAGTGGGGACAAAGACACTGGAAACATGGAGGCTGCTTGGAAAGATGGTTTAATGGTGGTCAGGATCACATGGCTTGAGTTCCTGAACAGAAAAGGGGCTGAGATCCTGTGTGCTCCCTGGCTTTATGCTTTTTCTGAGCTTTGAACTTTCTGGGGCACAGGAAGAGTATCCTGATTGGCTGTCAGACTCCCAGGGGGTGGGGGTGGGGTCTTAGCTAGCCTTGCTGGCTGATGTAATCTTCCCAGGTGCCATGTGGTGAGTTTCAGTTGCTAGATGGGTTCTATTATGATGCAGATGATGGCCCATTGACAAAGGTGGGGGGTGGCAGGAAGTTGCAGGGAGCTGCTTTGTCTTTAAAACATGTTTCTCCATTTCTCATCCAGGGAAATATATTCTGCCTTTTTAAATATTTTCTAAAATATTTCATTCTTCTAGGAGGGGGGTGGGTGCTAAATTCCTACACTGTGAATCTTATAATTGCTAAGGGAAACCGTTTAGAACGGAACCACGAGGTCAAAGATTCAGAAGCGCTATTATTTCGTAGGACAAATATCTTGGGGTTGTTTTCAGCTAGCCTGCTGCTTGCTGCCACAGAAAACGGGGGAGGGATCAGTGGAGAATTTTTCATTGCAGCTTTGCAACTACGGCCTGGGTTTCGCTTATCTCTTTGCTTAAGGCCATTTCTGTTAGCGTTGTGACCAAGGCCCAAGTAGTGATTACTAAACACAGTTCAGGCCTCAACAAACTTATTTTATTAAAACAGCTGAGAATTAATTCATTCTCAGCTTAGTCCAAAGCAAAATTCTTAATAACCAGTCCACAAAATTTCAAGAGACACTGACAGGGCCTCTATGGCTCAGACTGCTGAGACAGTCTGTTATTAACACAGCTGCCTGCAATTACTGCAGGTTCTAGTCCCACCAGGCCCAAGGTTGACTCAGCCTTCCATCCTTTATAAGGTAGGTAAAATGAGGACCCAGATTATTGGGGGCAATAAGTTGACTTTGTATATAAATATAGAAATAGGATGAAGACTATTGCTAACATAGTGTAAGCCACCCTGAGTCTTCGGAGAAGGGCGGGATATAAATGCAAATAATAATAATAATAAAAAAAAGAAGCACAGAAATCAACGTTGCTTTTCGACAAAGAACCCAACCGTTCGTTGCTGTTCTTTTAAGCTTTATGGGAGTAGCCAATCATCTTCTGGCCTTATTCCCTTTTTTCTTCAGCTGCTCTTGCCTTCTGGCAGCTCTTTGCATGCGTGCACTAGGAACAGGCTCCTCCTTTTCCTCTGCCTCTTTGCTGTCCGCCTCTGGAGGCTCCAGAGTTCAGGCATCACTCCCAGATGGTCCTGGCCCAATCTCTGCCTCCGATGCAGAGCCCTTGTTTGGGTCTTCCCCTGACTCCAGGAATGGCCCATTGTCCTCCCCAGGCTCCTCACTGTCTGACTCCATTGCCAGGTCCGCTGGCTGCTGGCGGACCACAACACTTAGCTCTGGTATGCCGCAGCTTCCAGTTGCCTAGCTACAAGGGATTTGGGCTGTACAGTTCGTTTCAAGTTGCTGTTTTCACCCGCTTTGCCTCAGAGCCTGCCTGGAATTTCTTGCTTTCAGTTCATTCCTAGTAAAAACTTCATATTTATCGTATTGTTCAAGTATAGCGACATTTCCTTTCAGACTCTTTAGAAAGATGACTCTTTTCCGATGTTTCATGTCCAGTTGAGTCTCAGTTTATTTATTATTTATTTCATTTATTGGCTGCCCATTTTACTGCAGGGTAACTGGGTGGCTTACAATTGTAAAAATTCCCCCCCCCTCTCTTTTCTCTCGCTCTCCAGATAGTCCTCGACTTACAACAGTGGGATTTGGATCTGGGGCAAGCCGATCATGAAAGACTATGGGGTAGGGCAGGGATGGCGAACCTTTTATCCACCGAGTGTCCAAACTGCGCGCGCATGCCCAAACTGAAAGGTCCGCATGCATGCAAATGTGCACATGCGCAGCAGAGACCCGAAGACCAGCTGGCAGCGCAAGCCAACACCAGCAGTGCGGCAAGAGATAAGATTTTTTTTTCTTTTGTGACCTTCTGTTTCGTCGTTTGCAGGGAAACAGTAGCTCACGAAAGAAACGTCACGGAGATCTGACCTAGGGCAACGGTGGCTTGCCAGCAGAGAGGGCTCTGCGCGCCCCCTCTGGCACAGATGCCATAGGTTCACCATCACGGGGGTAGGGATTTGCCTCTTCATTAACTAAAGGTAGTCCTCAACTTACAACAGTTCGTTTAGTGACTGTTCAAAAGTTACAACGGCGCTGGAAAAAAGTGACATGAACATTTTCCACACTTACGTGGAATGATGAAGGTATCATTTCTTTTATGTACACTGAGAGCATATGCACCAGAGACAAATTCCTTGTGTGTCCAGTTACACTTGGCCAATAAAGAATTCTCTTCTCTTCTCTTCTCTTCTCTTCTCTTCTCTTCTCTTCTCTTCTCTTCTCTTCTCTTCTCTTCACCCCATTGCAGCATCCCCATGGTCACACGATCCAAATTCAAACGCATGACCACTGCCTCATATTTATGATGGTTTATTTATTTATTTTTTATTTATTTTTATTTTGTCACAACAGTATATACAATCATCAACATAAACAATAACCATCATGAGAGTAAAAGTATATAAAAGTAAAAGTATGCATATAATAATAATAATAATAATAATAATAATAATAATAATAATAATAATAATAATAATAATAATAATAATAATAATAATAATAATAATTTAATTTTTATACCGCCCTTCTCCCGAAGGACTCAGGGCGGTGAACAGGCAGATAAAATAATACAATATATTACAATAAAAATATAATACTATAGTGAAGGGAACAATAGGACAGGAACGGTAGGCACTTTTGTGCTCTTATGCACGCCCTTTATAGTCCTCTTAGGAATGGGGTAAGGTCAATAGCAGATAGTTTTTGGTTAAAGATTTTGGGATTTTGAGAAGAGACCACAGAGTCAGGTAGTGAGTTCCAAGCGTTAACAACTCTGTTACAAAAGTCATATTTTCTGCAATCAAGTTTGAAGCGGTTTACATTAAGTTTGAATCTATTGTTTGCTCTTGTATTGTTGCGATCGAAGCTGAAGTAGTCTTTTACAGGAAGGATATTACAATAGATGATTCTGTGTGTTAAAAACAGATCATGCTGGAGTCGGCAGAGTTCTAAGTTTTCTAATCCCAGGATTTCAAGCCTGGTGGTATAAGGTATTTTATTGTTTTCGGAGGAGCGAAGAACTCTTCTAGTAAAATATTTCTGGACGCGTTCGATAGTATTAATGTCAGAGATGTGGTATGGGTTCCAGACGGATGAGCTGTATTCAAGAATAGGTCTGGCAAATGTTTTGTATGCTCTGGTTAGTAGTGTAGAGTTTTTGGAAAAGAAGCTATGTAAAATTAGGTTTACAACTCTTAGAGCTTTTTTCGCTATATAGTTGCAGTGGGCTTTGGCACTTAGGTCATTTGATATGAAAACTCCAAGGTCTTTGACAGGGTGAGGGTCATCAGTAAGGTAATGTCCATCAAGCTTGTACTTGATATTAGGGTTCTTTTTACCAATATGTAAGACTGAGCATTTGCTGGTTGATATTTGAAGTTGCCAAGTTTTAGACCAATCGGAAACAAAGTCAAGGTCATCTTGAAGGGTAGAAGTATTGTTAGTGGTATTGAATAGTTTGACATTGCAACATCCCCGGGGTCACGTGATCCCCTTTTTGCGACCTTCTGCCGGGCAAAGTCAATGGGAAAGCCAGATTCGCTCAACAACTCTGTTGCTAACTTTGCCACCGCAATGATTCGTTTCACAACTGTGGCAAGGAAGGTCGCAAAGTGGGACAAAACCCGCTCATTAAATGTTTCACTTTGCGACATAAATTTTGCGGGTCAATAGGGGTTGCAAGTCGAGGACTGGCTCTGTGTGTGTGTGTGTGTGTGTGTGTGTGTGTGTGTGTGTAGATAGTGAGAGAGAAAGAGAGAATTTTTATAATTGTAAAAGGAGGAGGGAGAGGGAGGGGGAGAAAGAAAGAAAAAAATTATAAGTTTAGAATTAGTTCTCCAGAAAGATGTTTATGGAGAGCCTCCATCATCCAGGTCATGATTGTTCCAAAGGTACTTTTTCCAAAAGGCGACTAGACTCGATATTTTTTTTTCTTTGAAAACGTTTCGCTTCTCATCCAAGAAGCTGAACTGAACCGAAGAAAGCAGCTTGGATGAGAAGACAAACGTTTTCGAAGGAAAAAAAAACAAAAACACAAGTCCGGTTGCCTTTTAGAAAAGAAGAGATTGGACTGCCATCTGTCAGAAATGGTGTCGGGTCTCCTGCTTGGGTGGGGGGGTTGGACCTACAAGGTCCCTTTCAAATTCTATTCTATTCTATTCTATTCTATTCTATTCTATTCTATTCTACTCTACTCTACTCCATTCCATTCCATTTATTCCATTCCATATTTTTTCTATTCTATTCTATTCTATTCTACTCCACTCTACTCTACTCTACTCTATTCCATTGTAATTATTCCATCCCATATTTTCTATTCTATTCTATTCTATTCTATTCTATTCTATTCTATTCTATTCTATTCTATTCTATTCTATTCTATTCTATTCTACTCCATTACATTCCATTTATTCCATTCCATATTTATTCTATTCTATTCTATTCTATTCTATTCTATTCTATTCTATTCTATTCTATTCTATTCTATTCTATTCTATTCTATTCTACACTACTCTATTCCATTGTAATTATTCCATCCCACATTTTCTATTCTATTCTATTCCACTCTAAGCTACTCTATTCTATTCTATTCTGTTCTATTCTACTCTATTCTATTCCATTCCATTCCATTTATTCCATTCCATATTTTTCTATTCTATTCTATTCTATTCTATTCCACTCTACTCTACTCTATTCTATTCTATTCTATTCTATTCTATTCTATTCTATTCTATTCTATTCTATTCTATTCTATTCTATTCTATTCTATTCTATTCTACTCCATTCCATTCCATTTATTCCATTCCATATTTTTTCTATTCTATTCTATTCTATTCTATTCTATTCTATTCTATTCTATTCTATTCTACTCCACTCTACTCTACTCTACTCTATTCCATTGTAATTATTCCATCCCACATTTTCTATTCTATTCTATTCTATTCCACTCTAAGCTACTCTATTCTACTCCATTCCATTTATTCCGTTCCACATTTTCTATATTCTATTCTATTCTATTCTATTCTATTCTATTCTATTCTATTCTATTCTATTCTGCTGTATTATTATTCCATTCCATTCTAAAACATGAACCACGACTCTCGTTTTGATCACGCTGGCTACATCTCCCACAGAGTCATGCTGCCCCAGCGCTCCTTTCTTTCCCCTTTCCCTGAACTAGGGGTTTTCCGATGAAATCTCAAGGAGAGATTCAACCTAGAAACAAGGAGACATTTTCTGACCACGAGAGCAATCAGTCCATGGAACAGAAGTTGCATTCTTTTTTTTTTTTTGTTTACATTTATACCCCGCCCTTCTCCGAAGACTCAGGGCGGCTTACAATGTATAAGGCAATAGTCTCATTCTATTTGTATATTTTTTTACAAAGTCAACTTATTGCCCCCCCAACAATCTGGGTCCTCATTTTACCTACCTTATAAAGGTGGAAGGCTGAGTCAACCTTGGGCCGGGCTCGAACCTGCAGTAATTGCAGGCTCTGTGTTTTTAATAACAGGCTTTTCTATTGCCTGTGCTATCCCGGCCCCTTCTATTCAGAAGTTGTGGGAGCTTCATCACTGGAAGCTTACAAGAAGAGACTGGACTGCCATCTGTCAGAAATGGTGAAGGGCAGGAGTCTCTAACCTTGACCACTTTAAGACTTGTAGACTTCAACTCCCAGAGTTGAACTCTGGGAGTTGAAGTCCACAAACCTTAAAGTTACTAAGGTTGGAGACCCCTGATCTAAAAAATATAAATAAAATAAAATAATAAAATAAAATATTTGTGCAGCTTTCTGAGATTTGGTGTTTTTCTGTGGTGTTTCACTCTAACTACACAAACACACAAAATCTCACAAAGCTGTATGTGGCATTTTGTGTCTCTGTGTGTGTGTGTATGTATGTGTGTGTGAGTCGTGGTGTGTGTGTGTAAAGTGTGAAAGTTGGTTTTTGAGCTTTTTGTGGCTGTGTGAGGTTCCTGCTTGTTGCAGGGGCCATTTTGGGTGAAGTGCAGCTGCTTTTACATTGTGTGTGAGTCTATTGTGTTGTGTGTGTATAAAGTGTGAAAGTTGGTTTTGGTACCTCTTATTGTTTTATATACTTTGTTTGTTATTTTTATTATTTATTATTATTGCCCATGCCCACCCAGTCACATGACTGCCACAAGTCTTGAAGTGGCCAAGATTGGAGACCCCTGGTGTAGGGTCTCCTGCTTGGATGGGGAGGGCGGGGGTTGGACTAGATCAGGGGTCTCTAACCTCGGCCACTTTAAGACTTGTGGACTTCAGCTCCCAGCCAAACTGGCTGAGGAATTCTGGGAGTTAAAGTCCACAAGTCTTAAAGTGGCCAAGGTTGGAGACCCCTGGAGTAGGGACTCCTGCTTGGATGGGGAGGGTCTCCTGCTTGGATGGGAGGGGGGTTGGACTAGATCAGGGGTCTCTAACCTTGGCCATTTTAAGACTTGTGGACTTTAACTCCCAGCCAAGCTGGGTGAGGAATTCTGGGAGTTGAAGTCCACAAGTTTTAAAATGGCCTTAATATGGAGCTGCTGATCCAATTCTACAGAGGAATTATTGAGTCTGTCATTTGCACCTCTATAACTGTCTGGTTCGGTTCTGCAACCCAACAAGAAAAACACAGACTTCAGAGGATAATTAGAACTGCAGAAAAAATAATGGCTACCAACCTGCCTTCCATTGAGGACCTGTATACTGCACGAATCAAGAAGAGGGCCGTGAAAATATTTGCAGATCCCTCGCATCCTGGACATAAACTGTTTCAACTCTTACCCTCAAAACGACGCTATAGAGCACTGCACACCAGAACAACTAGACACAAGAACAGTTTTTTCCCGAAGGCCATCACTCTGCTAAACAAATAATTCCATCAACACTGTCAGACTATTTACTGAATCTGCACTACTATTAATCGTTTCATAGTTCCCATCACCAATCTCTTTCCACTAATGACTGTATGACTATAACTTGTTGCTGGCAATCCTTATGATTTATATTGATATATTGATCATCAATTGTGTTGTAAATGTTGTACCTTGATGAACATATCTTTTCTTTTATGTACACTGAGAGCATATGCAGGAAGACAAATTCCTTGTGTGTCCAATTACACTTGGCCAATAAAAAATTCTATTCTATTCTATTCTATTCTAAAGTGGCCAAGGTTGGAGATCCCTGGTGTAGGGTCTCCTGCTTGGATGGGGAGGGGGGTTTGTTCTAGAGCAGGGGTCTCCAACCTTGGTCCCTTTAAGACTTGTGGACTTCAACTCCCAGAATTCCTCAGCCAGCAAAGCTGGCTGAGGAATTCTGGGAGTTTAGTATTTAGTATTTATTAAATTTCTATACCGCCCTTCTCCCGAAGGACTCAGGGCGGTTTACAGCCTACATAAAAACAATATTTATAAACAGAATTAAAAGACAATATAAAAATCTAATTCAATTTGGCTAGTACCTATTAAAAATTATTCAAAGAGCAATGATAAAACCCCACTTAAAACAATAGTATCTCAGGCCAACCCTGCGCGGTGAAATAAAAAAGTCTTGAGCTCGCGTCGGAAGGTCCAAAGGTCGGGGAGTAGTCGTAGCCCCAGAGGAAGCTCATTCCAGAGAGTGGGTGCCCCCACAGAGAATAGAATAGAATAGAATAGAATAGAATAGAATAGAATTTTATTGGCCAAGTGTGATTGGACACACAAGGAATTTGTCTTGCTGCATATGCTCTCAGTGTACATAAAAGAAAAGATACGTTCATCAAGGTACAACATTTATAACACAATTGATGGTCAATATATCAATATAAATCATAAGGATTGCCAGCAACAAAGTTACAGTCATACAGTTATAAGTGGAAAGAGATTGGTGTTGGGAACTATGAGATGATTAATAGTAGTGCAGATCCAGTAAATAGGCTCTCCCTTGTTGAAGTCCACAAGTCCACAAGACTTAAAGGGACCAAGGTTGGAAATTGGAGGTCCTACGGGGCCATCTACTGCCGGCCTCTATCTCCAGCGTCCGGTGCGTTCCCACAGAGAGGGACTCCTCAGGGTGCCGTCAGCCAAACAGTGTCGATTGGCGGCCCCCAGGGGGAGGGCCTTCTCTGTGGGGGCTCCTACCCTGTGGAACGAACTTCCCCTCGGACTTCGACAATTACCTGACCTTAGGACCTTTCGCCGCGAACTTAAAACCTATTTATTTCATATGGCTGGACTGGCCTGATTTTAATTTTAAATTTTAATTGAATTGTGATGGGTTTTAAATTTCTGTAATTTTATGGGGTGTAATGTCATTTTATTATTTATTTTATTATTATTTATTAAATTTTTATACCGCCCTTCTCCCGAAGGACTCAGGGCGGTGTACAGCCAAAGATAAAAAATTGATAGACATACAATTTAAAACCAAGATTTAAAACTAAGCAAATTACAAAAGGCCAATATTAAAATTTAAAAATTCAAAAAACCCTAAGACAATAAAAACCCGATTTAAAATTAATAACACTATTATGCCAGTCCCGCTTGAATAAATAGATGTGTTTTAATTTTAATTTCCTGGCAAATTTGAATCAGTTTTTTAAGGGTTGTTTTAATTATTGTGTATGTTTGTCTGTATTTTATTTGCCTGTTCACCACCCTGAGTCCTTCGGGAGAAGGGCGGTATACAAATTAAAAACATTATTATTATTATTATTATTATTATTATTATTATTATTATTATTATTATTATTATTATTATTATTATTATTATTATTATTATTATTATTATTATTATTCTTGGACTAGATGACCGACAAGGTCCCTTCCGGCTCTGTTATTCTATATTCCTATCTGGGTGCAGAAAGAGATCACCTTTCACCAAGTGGCGCCCGCGGGCCCTCGGTTGAAGGGCCGGGAGGCAAGGGGATCCCGCAGGCTGGCCGCAAGACCGAAAGGGGCGGGGTTTCACGAAGCTCCGCCTTTGGGGAGGGGGGGGTTCCAAGCAAAGGAGAGCGGACTTCCCACCAGCTTAACGTCGGGCAGTTAAAGAAGCAGAGCCGAGGCGGCTGAGCGATGCCTCCGCGAGGTTTCTCCCCGGAGCAGCTGGCGCGCCGGCTGGCCGAAGCGGAGGCGCTGCTGGCGGCGCACGTGTCGGAGCCCATCCGGGCCAGCTGGTGCTGGGCGCTGAAACTGGGAGAGCCGCCGGATCTCGAACGTTTTTGCGCCGAGTTCCACCAAGCCCGGCGAGGCCGGGAAGCTCTGCTAGCCGGAGACGCGGTTCTCACCGTGGACGAGCAGGAGCGGCTGCAGGGGTTGCTGAGGCTGGAGATGGCTCTCCTGCGCGGCATCCAAACGCTGGGCGATCCGGCGGCGGCGGCGGCAACAACAACAACGGCGCTGCGGGCGGCTCTGCTGAACGTGGCGGCGGGGCTGGAAGAAGGATCCGAGGGACCGAGGTCGCCCGGAGACGCCGCGGTCGCTCTGCAGCTCGCCCTGGAAGCGCTGCTGGAGAAACGGCCGCGGGAAGCGCTCTGGGTGCTGGAGTGGATGGTGCGGGAGGAAGGGAGAGTCCAGCCGCGGCGGCGGCGGCTGCAAGCCTTGATCCGAGCCCTGCGGGAGGAAGGCTGGGCCGAGCTGCAGCTGGAGGAGCTGCGCCCGCTGCTGGAGGAGGCGCTGCGCCTGGTGCGCAAGGAGCGGAGCTGGCCGGCTGCGGAGCCGGAGGAAGCACCTCAAGGAACCTCGCGAAAAATCTCGCCGGAGGAGGAGGCAGAGCTTCCACGGGAGCCGCTGGAGTCAGGAAAGACTGTGCAGGTAGTCCTCGATTGACGGTCACTGTGGAGGTCAAGCTTTCTGTCGTTAAAGCGAGGCGTTGGTTGAGTGAGTTTCGGTTGGTTGAGTGAGTTTGGTCCCCTTTTAACCCCCTTTCTTGCCCCAGTTGGGAAGCCAATCGCTGTGCAGGTAGACCCTCGGCTTCCGACCACAACGGAGCCCAATATTTCTGTCGTTAAGTAAGTTGTTCCTTAAGGGAGTTTTATGTCCCATGTTTGTTGCTTTTAACTTTGTTAACTTTGTTGCTGGCAATCCTTATGATTTATATTGATATATTGACCATCATTTGTAAATGTTGTACCTTGATGAAGGTATCTTTTCTTTTATGTACACTGAGAGCAGATGCACCAAGACAAATTCCTTGTGTGTCCAATCACACTTGGCCAATAAAAAATTCTATTCTATTCTATTCTATTCTATTCTATTCTATTCTATTCTATTCTATTCTATTCTATTCTATTCTATGACTATCATTAAGTGTTGTACGTTAGAATTGTTGATGAAGGTATCTTTTCTTTTATGTACACTGAGAGCGTATGCACCAAGACAAATTCCTTGTGTGTCCAATCACACTTGGCCAATAAAAATTCTATTCTATTCTATTCTATTCTATTCTATTCTATTCTATTCTATTCTATTAAGACCCTTCTTGCCACCGTGGTTATAAGTGAACCCCTGCAGTTGATAAGTTGGTCACACGCTTGTTAAGTGAGATTCCATTCCAGCCCGTTGAGTTTTTGCTCGTCGGGGTTGCAAAAGATGATCACATGATCGCAATGGTCATAAGTACGGACCAGTTGCCAAGCCTCTGAATTTTGACCGCATGGTCGTGGGGATCCTGCAAAGGGTCATAAAACTGAAAAACGGTGATGTTTTTCAGCGCCGTCCTAACTTTCAATGGTCACTAAACACTAACTGCTATAAGTCAATGACGACCTGTATCCACCGACTTCTGCTTTTCCATCATCCAAAGGAGCTGCAGGCAGAGACGGACCTCCCCTTTATGAGCGATGCTCCGTGGAGGAACGTGAAGGACCTGCGGGAAACGACCAGGAGGAAGATGCGTGTTTTGCCATCCAGCTTGTGGGACCAGGGGCTCCGGAAGATGTGCAGCCATCTCCACCAACTTTGCCGCCAGTGGTTGCAGCCGGAAAAACACACCAAGGGACAGATGCTGGACCTGGTTATCTTGGAGCAGTTCCTGGCTCTCCTGCCCCCAGAGATGGAGAACTGGGTGCGGGAGTGCGGAGCAGAGACCAGCTCCCAGGCGGTGGCCTTGGCCGAAGGATTTCTCCTGAGCCAGGCAGAGGAGAAGAAGGAACAGGTGAGAGACCATCACCTGGCAAGCCCAAAAGGGATCTCAAGAAATAACCATTTGTTGGCATTTTTTACAGGGGGCCTTAACAGGTTTGTGAAGATACTTGGGAGATGTTGAACTCACAATAAATCATAATACAGCTGGAAGGGACCTTGGAGGTCTTCTAGTCCAACCCCCTGCTCAAGCAGGAGATCCTCTACCGTTTCAAAAAAATTTATTACTTATTTATTAGATTTCTAGACCGCCCTTCTCCCGAAGGACTCAGGGCGGTGTACAGCCTTATTTAAAACATATAGATACACAATACAAATCCCAATTTAAAATGAAATATTTAACAGGCCAATTTAAACTAAAACGGTCATAGACTGATATAAAACCCTTAGAATTTAAAAATTATAAATAGATTAGTACAATTAAAATTCAATTAAAATTCAATTAAACTAAATATTAAATTAAAATAAATATTTAGGCTAGTCCCGCCCGATTGAATAGTAGAGTCTTCAATTCCCGCTTGAAGGTACGGAGGTCGGGAAGTTGGCGAAATGACTGTCTAGGCTCTTCTTACAAAGCACCTGCAACTCCTGATGGCAAGCTGTTCCACTGGTTAATTGTTTTCACTGTTAGGAAGTTTCTCCTTAGTTACAGGTTGCTTCTCTCCTTGATTAGTTTCCATCCATTGTTTCTTGTCGTGCCCTCTGGTGCTTTGGAAAATAAATTGACCCCCTCCTCTTTGTGACAACCTCTCAAATACCACGATCGTGTCCGGCCTTTTGTCCTTTTGTCTCTAGACTGGCCAAACCCATATCCTGCAGCCATTCTTCATATGTTTTAGTCTCCAGGCCTTTAATCATCTTAGTTGCTCTTCTTTCCACTTTTTCCAAAGGCTCAACATCTTTGTAATGTGGTGACCAAAACCAGAGGCAGTATTCCAGGTGTGGCCTTACTAAGGCTTTATAAAGTGGTACTACTACTTCATGTGATTTTAATTCTTATTCCTCTGTTTATACCAGGGGTCTCCAACCTTGGCAACCTTAAGCCTGGTGGACTTCAACTCCCAGAATTCAAAGCAACGCTGGCTGGGGAATTCTGGGAGTTGAAGTCCTCCAGGCTTAAGGTTGCCAAGGTTGGAGACCCTTGGTTTAGACAACCAAGGACTGTAACGGGGCCTCTGTGGCTCAGACTGGTAAGATAGTCTGTTATTAACAGCAGCTGCTTGCAATTACTGCAGGTTCAAGTCCCACCAGGCCCAAGGTTGACTCAGTCTTTCATCCTTTATAAGGTAGGTAAAATGAGGACCCAGATTGTTGGGGGCAATAAGTTGACTTTGTATATAATATACAAATGGATGAAGACTATTGCTTGACATGGTGTAAGCCGCCCTGAGTCTTCGGAGAAGGGCGGGATATAAATGCAAATTTTTTTTAAAAATAGTTTTTTTGGCTGCTGCCACATACCGCTTGCTCATTTTTATTTTTTATTTTTTTTTATTTTATTTTAATCAAATTTTTATACTGCCCTATCTCCCGAAGGACTCAGGGCGGTTCGCAGCCAGATAAAAATACAGAAATCATACACAATAAAAACTAATTAAAAAACTTATTTAAATAGGCCAGAATTAAAATTATAGTTAAAATGATAAAACCCCATTATCTAAAAATTAATAATTAACCCCGGTTAAAATTAAGTAAAACTTTTAGTCCAGTCCCGCTTGGATAAATAAATGCGTTTTCAGCTCACGGCGAAAAGTCCGAAGATCAGCCACTTGGCCTAAACCAGGGGGAAGTTCGTTCCAAAGCGTAGGAGCTCCCACAGAGAAGGCCCTGCCCCTGGGGGCCGCCAGCCGACATTGTTTTGCGGACGGCACCCTGAGAAGACCCTCTCTGTGTGAGCGTACGGGTCGGTGGGAGGCATGGGGTAACAGCAGGCGGTCCCGTAAGTACCCGGGCCCTAAGCCATGGAGCGTTTTTGAGCTGGCAGTAAGAATATGCTTCCTTTTTCATAAATTCTCTTACTTTTTTGTTGTTGTTGTTTTTGTTTTGCTTTTCCTGGTCCATCAGTTCCAAGGACTGAACTTGAAGTCTGTGAATCCGGAGGAAAGAAGGGATAGGCCTGATTATTCTGGGGACCTGCCCTTCCGTGAGATCTTCCATGAAAATCCAAGTCAGGACACCTTCTCAGGTAAGAGAAGGTTCTTTGGAAAGAAGGGATTTTTTTTCAGATTCTCTCTGCCCTGTTTTGTATAATACTAGCCCATATCTTAATAACTACGGTTCTGAAAATTCTGCTTATGTCACTTTTACCTCACAGGGAATGGAAAATCTGCACTCATAGGTTCTTCTGTTTCTCGTGAAGTTGAAGAGCCAGTTGAACCCCAAACTCAGGTAGGAGTGGAAATGTCAGTTAAGATACAAGCATCAGGTTTTTTTACTTTTAAAAGCATTTTTTCTACAACTTCTTCGGCTGAAGAGGTTGTAAAAAAATGCTTTTCAAAGGCTCTGGCGATCAGGCAACTCAGCTGAGATCGCCAGAGGAGCCTTTTTTTTTTTTTAATTACTTTTTTTGCAACAAACAAACAAAAAGAAAATACATTATTACACCCTTGTGCTATACATAAAAGGAAGATTTGGGTCTTCGGATATATCCTCATGATTGCCAAAATCCACGTTCTCGAGGTACAGGTACTGAAGCGTCCAATGTTCCAAGCGCAAAGTCCACAAATGGTTTCCAAGTCTTCCAGAAAATATCTTCTTTATACACACCACTTCTAATTTTAATATCACATGTCATTTTATCATTTAAAGCTAATTTCCACATTTCAGAATTCCACTCTTCTATTCTAAAAATCACATCTAGTTTCCAATATCTAGCTATTATAATTCTACCTATTATAATCATAATTCTAATCAATTCTTTTTCATATTTTGTTAATTCTATTTCCTTAATTACCAACAATAATATAGTTTCCACTCTCAATGTTATTACTTTCCCCATCATTTCAAATATCATTTTCTCCAATTGTTGCCAAAACTTTTTAACCTTATCACAATTATACCACATATGTTCATAAGTCCCCAATTCCATCTCACATCTCCAACATTTTTTACTAATTTTTTTATCCATTTGTGACAATCTTACTGGAGTCAAATACCATTTCCAAACAACTTTATAATTGTGCTCTTTAATCCTTATAGATAAAGTTCTCATAATTCTACTCTTCCAATTCACATTCCAATCTGACTCTGGTATTTCAATATTAAGATCTTTTTCCCAATTTGTCCTCATCACTCTTTGTAATTTTTCATCAGAATTTATAATCTTATAAACCCTACTAACGAGTCCCTTTAGCCCAATTTCATCTTTCATAATCCGAGATACTAAATATTCAAATTCAGTTTCACATCTATTTATCGAATAATTACCCTCAAAACGACGCTATAGAGCACTGCACACCAGAACAACTAGACACAAGAACAGTTTTTCCCCGAAGGCCATCACTCTGCTAAACAAATAATTCCCTCAACACTGTCAGACTATTTACTGAATCTGCACTACTATTAATTGTTTCATAGTTCCCATCACCAATCTCTTTCCACTTATGACTGTATGACTATAACTTGTTGCTGGCAATCCTTATGATTTATATTGATATATTGATCATCAATTGTGTTGTAAATGTTGTACCTTGATGAACGTATCTTTTCTTTTATGTACACTGAGAGCATATGCACCAAGACAAATTCCTTGTGTGTCCAATCACACTTGGCCAATAAAATTCTATTCTATTCTATTCTATTCTATTCTATTCTATTCTATTCTATTCTATTCTATTCTATTCTATTCTATTCTTTAGTTTTTTTGTCCATTTTTCTATCTGTATTTTTTCAAACCAACTTAACCCTAATTTTTCAATAATTTCTTTATTCCTCCTTTCATTTCCCATAACTTTTATCCAATCTTATCACCATTATATTCAGAGGAGCCTTTTAAAAGCATTTTGTCGGCCGAAGAAAAAATGCTTTTAAAAGTAGGAAAAAAAAACCTCTGATGATCGCGCGGCTCAGCTGGGCATGAGGGGAGGCAGGGATTTTTGCTACCGGTTCTCCAAAATGTTCATGGAGATTCTCAGTCATCCAGTTCATGGTTGTCCCAAAGGTGCTTTTTCAAGAGGCAACTGGACTTTCTAATTTTTCTTTGAAGACATTTCACTTCTCATCCAAGAAGCTTCTTCAGCTCTGACTGGATGGTGCAGAATGGAAGGATTTATACTTCTTGCAGGCAGCCAGTCGTTTGCATTCTTTTAGAGCAGGGGTGTCAAACTCTTGGTGTCACGTGATGTATCATGCCTTTATTGTGGTGAATCAGCAGCCTACGGAGCTGGCAACGGAGTTGGATAGCGAAGAGGCTGAGGTGAGGCCAGGGCCATCGGGAAGTGAGGTGCGGACTCCAGAGCCTTCAGAGACTGATGGTAGTGAGGCAGAGGAACAGGAGGAGCCTGTTCCTAATGCACACATGAGAAGAGCTGCCAGAAGGCAAGAGCAGCTCAAGCAGAGAGGACAACTCGGGAGTAGAGCCAAGAGATGATTGGCCCCTCCCATAAGGCTTAAAGCAGACCAGCACCGGCATTTGGCCTTTGCCAGAAAACAACGTTGTAGCTGTGTCTTCAGCTTCGTCTTCTGCTTCATATACGTCTTTGTTTTTGTGGCTTCTGGACGTTTGCCAGGAAGGGCCTTTGGCAGTTTGCCTAATTGGACGAAGGTTTGTGAGATAACTGAGGAATTTGTGTTGGGAGGCATTTGTTTTACTTTTAGTTGAACGAGGCTGGGAATGAAGTAATTCCCAGCTGTTCGAATAAAGTTTGTTTTTCCATGGACTAAGTTTACTACCACCTACTTGGGCCTGGGTCACAACAGACTTTTTCCTCCTTCACTAAACCGGGGGTGGGCGTGGCCAGTGCGTGATGCATCTGGTCTGCGGGCCGCGAGTTTGACACCCCTGTTTTAAAGAGTTGTTGAGGCCACTGGAGGTTTAGCTGTGTCGGCAGGGTCACCTGAGTAATATTTATTTATTTATTGTTTAAATTTCTATACCGCCCTTCTCCCCCAAAGGACTCAGGGCGGTTTACAGCCAGAATAAAACAATTGATACAAAAATTAAAACCAAAAAATTAAAACCAAAAGCCAAAAATTAAAACTAGTGCAAATGGGAGTGGAGCCTTCTTGGAACTGTTGAAAGGATTGTGTTTTAGACTGGAGATAGACGATGTCGTATCCCTCCCCCCACTGTTTTCACACAGATGGCCTCTTTGACCTCTCTTTGAAACCAGTAGTCCTCTCTGTCCAAAATGTGGACTTTGTTGTCTTCAAAAAAGTGTCCTTTGCCTATTATGGACAGGTTGTTGGGTAGGTTAAATGCCACCACGTGTTTACTGGACCCGTGCCCCTCCTGGTTGGTGCTGGCCACTCAGGAGGTGACACGAGGCTGGCTCCAGGCGATTACGAGCGCTTCTTTGTTGGAGGGAGTCTTTCCGGCCGCCTTGAAAGAGGCGGTGGTGAGGCCCCTCCTCAAGAAGCCTTCCCTGGACCCGGCTGTTTTAGGTAATTATCGTCCGGTCTCAACCAACCCGGGCGAAGGTTGTAGAGAGTATGGTGGCATATCAGTTTCCTGCACCTGGATGAAACTGTCTATCTAGACCTGCTCCAGTCCGGTTTCCGGCCCGGTTACAGCACTGAGACGGCTTTGGTCACAGGATGATCTCTGGAGGGCCATAGTTGTTCCTCTGCCCTGGTCCTATTAGACCTCTCAGCGGCTTTTGATACCATCGACCATGGTATCCTGCTGCGCGGTTGGAGGATTGGGAGTGGAGGCACCGTTTATCGGTGGTTCTCCTCCTATCTCTCCGACCGTCGCAGACGGTGTTGACGGGGCAGAGGTCGGCCCGAGGCGCCTCACTTGTGGGGTGCCGCAGGGCCGATTCTCTCGCCTTCTGTTCAACATCTATATGAAGCCGCTGGGTGAGATCATCAGTGGCTTCGTGTGAGGTACCAGCTGTACGCTGATGACACCCAGCTGTATTTCTTCACACTGGGCCACCCCAATGAAGCTATCAAGTGCTGTCCCGGTGTTTGGAAGCCGACGGGTCTGGATGGGGAGAAACAGGCTCAAGCTCAATCCTCCAAGACAGAGTGGCTGTGGATGCGGCATCCCGCACAGTCAGCTGAGTCCACGGCTGACTGTTGGGGCAGTCATTGGCCCCGATGGAGAGAGTGCGCAACTTGGGCGCCCTCCTGGATGAACGGCTGTCTTTTGAAGATCATTTGACGGCCGCCTCCAGGAGAGCTTTACCAGGTTCGCCTGGTGCGCCAGTTGCGCCTTTCTAGACCAGGATGCCTTATGCACGGTCACCACGCCTCGTGACGTCTCATCTGGATTACTGCAATGCTCTCACATGGGGCTCCCTTGAGGGGCATCCGGAGGCTTCAGTTAGTTCAGAATGCGGCTGCGGGTGATAGAGGGAGCCCTCGTGGCTCCGTGTGACACCTATCCTGCGCAGACTGCACTGGCTACCTGTGGCCTTCCGGTGCGCTTCAAGGTTTTGGTAACCATCTTTAAAGCAGCCCATGGCATAGGGCCGGGTTACTTACGGGACCGCCTACTGCTACCGAATACCTCTCACCGACCAGGCGCTCTCACAGAGAGGGACTCCTCAGGGTGCCGTCAGCTAGGCAGTGCTGTCTGGCGACACCCAGGGAAGGGCCTTCTGTGGGGCTCCCACCCTCTGGAACGAACTCCCCCCAGGACTTCGTCAACTTCCGGACCTCCGAACCTTCCGTTGCGAGCTTAAAACACATTTATTCATCTGCGCAGGACTGGATTAGATTTTAAATTTATACTGGTTTTAATGGGTTTTATTATTTATATTGCTTTTTAATAATTCGGCTATGTAGAATAAGTTTTTTAATTGTTATTTTAGTCTGTATTTATATGTACTTTTTTACTTGCCTGTGAACCGCCCTGAGTCCCTAGGGAGATAGGGCGGTATATAAATGTGAAAAATAAATAAATAAATAAATAAATAAATTATATGCAGATGGACTGCTGAATCTAGTCCTGATTTTTTATTTTTTATTTTTATTTTTTTTTGCATTTATATCCCGCCCTTCTCCGAAGACTCAGGGTGGCTTACACTATGTCGAGCAATAGTCTTCATCCATTTGTATATTATATACAAAGTCAACTTATTGCCCCCAACAATCTGGGTCCTCATTTTACCTACCTAAAGAATGGAAGGCTGAGTCAACCTTGGGCCTGGTGGGGCTTGAACCTGCAGTAATTGCAGGCAGCTGCTGTTAATAACAGACTGTCTTACCAGTCTGAGCCACAGAGGCCCTTTTTTTTGATGGGTTTGTTCTCAACATAAGAGAACACGTTTTCAAAGAAAAAACAGAAAGTCCAGTTGCCTCTTGAAAAAAGCACCTTGGGGACATGTGGGCCCAAAATTGATGTCACTAAGTGAGAAATTTGTTAAGTCGGCTTTGCCCCATTGTATGACTCCTCTTGCCCCGTTTGTTAAACGAATCACTGCAGTTATTAAATTGGTAACAGCGTCGTTAAGTCAACCCGGTTTCCCCCATTAAGTTCGCTTATCACAAGGTCACAACTGGTAATTATTTGTCCCCGGGATACTGCAGCCCTCAGAAATGTAATTCAGTTGTCAAACATCCGAATGTAAATCGAGTGACTGTGTATGCTGCAGTGGTGAAAAATGGCCATAAGTCACTTTTTTCAGCACTGTCGTAACTTTGAACAGTCACTAAGTGAATTGTTATGAGTCTAGGACAGGGTTCTGCAAACTTGGCTCTTTTAAGACTTGTGGACTTCAACTCCCAGAGTTCCTCAGCCAGCTGGCTGAGGAACTCTGGGACTTGAAGTCCACAAGTCTTAAAAGTGAATTGTTATGAGTCTAGGACAGGGGTCTGCAAACTTGGCTCTTTTAAGACTTGTGGAGTTCAACTCCCAGAGTTCCTCAGCCAGCTGGCTGAGGAACTCTGGGACTTGAAGTCCACAAGTCTTAAAAGTGAATTGTTATGAGTCTAGGACAGGGTTCTGCAAACTTGGCTCTTTTAAGACTTGTGGACTTCAACTCTGGGAATTGAAGTCCACAAGTCTTAAAAGAGCCAAATTTGCAGACCCCTGGTCTAGGACTACCTGTAAGTGACAGTTTCTGATAAACGTTACTCTGGGATATCGCAAATGGCCCTAAACGCAGCCATGTTCCCAAGGCCCTGACGTGTAGTCATACGAGGGGAGTCGCCACAAGTTCAGATGCGGGTTGTAAGTCCCCCTTTTCAAGTTGGTTGTAAGTCAAGGCCTACCTGTAAATCTCTCCAGATCTGGATGATTGCGAACTGAAGCCTGACTGAAACAGATCTAAAAGAATCCACTTCCTCAGATAATTTGCTTCTTCTACCATTGTTACCTCAGTCAAATGCTGTGAGCGCCGACGGGTTTTTCCACATCCGATTTTTAACCCTGCAGAAGATTCCTGTTTGACCCATGGCAAATAAGTCCCTTATATTGACTTATAACATAGCATAACAACATAACATAACATAACATAACATAACATAACATAACATAACATAACATAACATAACATAACATAACATAACATAACATAACATAACATAACATAACATAACATAACATAACAACAGAACAGAACAGAACAGAACAGAACAGAACAACAGAGTTGGAAGGGACCTTGGAGGTCTTCTAGTCCAACCCCTTGCCCAGGCAGGAAACCCTACACCATTTCAGACAAATGGCTATCCAACATTTTCTTAAAAATTTCCAGTGTTGGAGCATTCACAACTTCTGAAGGCAAGTTGTTCCACTGATTAATTGTTCTAACTGTCAGGAAATTTCTCCTTAGTTGTAAGTTGCTTCTTTCCTTGTTTAGTTTCCACCCATTGCTTCTTGTTCTGCCCTCCGGTGCTTTGGAGAATAGTTTGACTCCCTCTTCTTTGTGGCAACCCCTGAGATATTGGAGCACTGCTATCATGTCTTCCCTAGTCCTTCTTTTCATTAATCTTTGCTTTGGGATTCTTGAACCAAAGGAGAGAATTTGCAAATGCAATTGGTTTGCTCATAGAGGTATGCTTTGCTTTTTTTTTTGGCAGGTTCCTGTCTCTCTAAAGGAAGTTACGGTGTGTTTCTCTGAGGAGGAATGGTCTTGGCTAGATCCTGTTCAGAAAGCCCTGCACAGAGACGTGATGCTGGAAAATTCCAGAAATGTGGCCTTTTTGGGTAAGGCTCCCGGCCCGGTCTTCTGATGCTTGGAAGAAATATTTTACGGAGAGATAAAATATAGATTTGTCACTTTTCAGTGCTGTTGTAACTTCAAATGGTCACTAGAATAGAATAGAATAGAATATTTTAATTTATAGACCGCCCTTCTCCCGAAGGACTCAGGGCGGTGTACAGCCAGGATAAAATACAGGAAAAAACAACACATACAAAGCTAAAAACAACCCTTAAAAAACCTATTCAATATGGCTACTTTAGATAAAATATTTCCCTATAAAATTTACAAAAAATTTAAAACCCATAAAATCAATTTGATAATTTTAAAATTTAAGCTAAGTTTAAAATTTAAACTAATGGTTGTAAGTTGAAGGCTGCCTGTATATTCGTTTTTTCCGGTTAATAGGCGTTTCAAGTCACACAACAAATTAGACCATTTAGCACAGCTCCTTGTTCCCATTCTCTCCCTTTTCCACCTTTACAATAAATACAAGCTTCTTTCCCAATCTCTTATTTTCTTAAATGAAACTCCGTATGTGAGTAGAATTTGATAAGTAAAACATGTTTATTGAGTACAACGGGGCAGATGTACCCCTTTATTTAAACCAGGGGTCGGCAACCCGTGGCTCCAGAGCCACAAGCGGCTCTTTGGGCCCTCTGACACGGCTCCCTTTCCCATCACTGGTTAGCTCTGCCCCTCTTATTTCTTTTTTAGACTTCAGCCCGAAGCGGCAGGAAGCGAAGGTTGCCTTACATGCAAATGTGGCATGAAGGCAGGTACAGGGCAGCCTCGCTCCTGCACTCTCCTCCCCCCTTCTCTTGTAACCCCCTGGCCAGCTGTGGCTGAGCCGGGTGAGTGCGCACGCATGGGGAGACCCTCCTTAAGCGAGCCGCTGCACGTCCCACATGCGTCTTTCCTGAGCTTTGGCGCTCGCTTGAGGAGGGTCTCCCCGCACATGTGCACGCTCCTGGCTCAGCCACAGCCAGCCTGGGCATCCTGAGAGGAGGAGGGGGAAGAGGGTCGCTGGAGAGTGCAGTAGCAAAGTGGCCGTATACCTGCCTTCATGCCACATTTGCACATAAGGCAGCATTCGCTTCCTGCCATTTCAGACTGGAGTCCAAAACAGAAATAAGAGAGTCGGGGCCAACCAGTGATGGGACAGGAATGGAAACTCCTCACTTTGAAATAGCAATACAAATCCCCAAGGTAATTACTATTTATGTTGTATAAGAGAGAGAGTAACATATCGCTTTGGCAACTGGTTATTGAGGGAGCGGTTCGGAGCTCCCACGTAACACCTATCCTGCGCAGACTGCACTGGCTACCTGTTGTTTTCCAGGTGAGCTTCAAGGTATTGGTTACCACCTTTAAAGCGCTCCATGGCTTAGGAACGGGTTACTTACGGGATCGTCTACTGCCGGCCTCGATCTCCCATCGTTGGGTGCGCTCCAACAGAGAGGGACTCCTCAGGGTGCCGTCAGCCAAACAGTGTCGACTGGCGGCCCCCAGGGGGAGGGCCTTCTCTGTGGGGGCTCCGACCCTGTGGAACGAGCTTCCCCTCGGGCTTCGACAACTACCTGACCTTAGGACCTTTCGCCGCGAACTTAAAACCTATTTATTTCGTATGGCTGGACTGGCCTGATTTTAAATTCTAAATTTTAAATTTTAACTGAATTTTGATGGGTTTTAAATTTCTGTAATTTTTATGGGGTGTAATGTTATTTTAAATTTTCTGGCAAATTTGAATCAGTTTTTTAAGGGTTGTTTTAATTATTGTGTGTGTTTCTGTTTGTATTTTATTTGCTTGTTCACCGCCCTGAGTCCTTCGGGAGAAGGGCGGTATACAAATTAAAACATCATTATTATTATTATTATTACTATTACTATTACTATTACTATTATTATTATTATTATTATTATTATTATTATTATTATTATTATTATTATTATTATTATTATTATTATTATTTCACATGACTTCCTAATATGCAACTATTACACATCCACACGAACTTTTCAATTGCCTCAACAGAGTTACAGTTACACCCTCAGGAAAGACGCATGCGCGTTCTCTCTCTCTCCCTCCACGCTCGGCCAAAGAGCTGCCAGGGGTGGGGGATGACACGGCAAGGCGATGGCCGGAGCATTAGTGCAGGGAGAGAAGCCACGTTCTGTTAAGACCCTCCTAAGCGAGTGGCTGCCCATCCTGCGTGCCTTTGCTGCACTTTGTACTCGCTTGAGGATGGTCTTTCTGCAGCATGTGCGCGCTCCTGGCTCAGCCACAGTTGGCCAGGGCTGTTGTAACTCCAGCCCCCGAACCTGGCCCCATGCCCGAAAGTGACTCCGAGAGTGAGGGGGAAGGGCCGGTAAGGCTTACCTCGGGAGCACCGATTCCTTTGGCTCAGCTCCAGGAGCCAGAACCAGACCAGTCGGAGGACGTAATGAGGCTGTCATCCCCTGATTCCTCCCTTCCTCAGGCTACGCCTTCAGACCCAGCTGATGATAATAATAATAATCAAGCTTGGATTGACCTGCGCTTCAGAAGATTAGAGAGGTGGCGTCATCAAAGGGAAGGGTGGGGCAGGAACCCCACCCCACAGGATATTTATTTATTTATTTATTTATTTATTTATTAATTAAACTTTTATACCGCCCTTCTCCCGAAGGACTCAGGGCGGTGTACAGCCAAGATAAAAAGCAATAAATATACAAAGTTAAAATCAATTTAAAAAACTTATTCAATGGTGGCCGAATTAAAACCGTCAAATGGACAAACCTAAAATGCCCCATATAAAATTACAGAAGATTTAAAAATTTAAAATTAAAATTTAGAAATTTAAAAAGTCTAAAAAATCAGTCCAGTCCCGCTTGAATAAATAAGTGAGTTTTTAATTCCCGACGAAAGGTCCGAAGGTCAGATATTTGGCGCAAACCGGGGGGAAGGTCGTTCCAGAGAGTAGGTGCTCCAACAGAGAAGGCCCTTCCCCTGGGGGCCGCCAGCCGGCATTGCTTGGCGGACGGCACCCTGAGGAGACCCTCTCTGTGGGAGCGTACGGGTTGATGGGAGGCATAGGGTAACAGCAGGCGGTCCCGTAAGTACCCGGGCCCTAAGCCATGGAGCGCTTTAAAGGTGGTAACCAAAACCTTGAAGCGCACCCGAAAGACCACAGGTAGCCAGTGCAGACTGCGCAGGAGTGGTGTTACCCGGGAGCAACATGGGGCTCCCTCAATCACCCGCGCAGCTGCATTCTGGATATATAAGGAGCTTTGGGACTGCTCTCATTCCACGGGAAGCAAAAGCTAGCTGAACCGTTTCAAAAAGAGCTGAAAGTCTGGCTCTGTGAGTCACTTGTTTGAACTTTGGCGGGCCGCTGCGATTTCTCTGCCAGGACTGATAACAGCCGTGAATCCACTGGCTGAAGGCCAGCTCGGTGATCCAAAGTGGGGAAGGAGACAGAACGAGGGCATTATAAGAGGATGGGGGAGAGGAGGAGGTGGTTGCCCGAAAGGAGGGAGGAGACACACACACACACACACACACACATATACACACACACACAGAGAGATAGAGACACACAGAGTGATACATAGAGCGGGGAAGAGAGGGAGAGGGACAGACACAGAGATACAGAAAGTGTAGGGAAGAGAAGGAAATAGGGAGAGGGGGAGAGAGACAGAGAATGGTTTTGTGGCTGGGGGGTCATGTGACTGGGTGGGAGTGAGTGACATCGAGTTGGCCAAGCCCACCCAGGTTTTGTGGTTCCCGGTGTGTTTTTTTTTTCCTGTAGGAAACGGGTCCAAGTGGCTCTTTGAGTGTTTAAGGATGCCGACCTCTGATTTAAACAAATGGATTTTGTGACGGTTTAAAGAAGTTCATAAAATAGAAGTGGTCCATTTTCATACTGTGCAGTTTTACAGATAATCCTCGACTTGTAACAGTTCATTTAGTGACCGTTTGAAGATGCAATGGCCCTGAAAAATGTGATTTATGACCATTTTTCACACTTATGACTGTCCCAGCATCCTCATGGTCATGTGATTGACCACTGACTCACATTTTTTTGCATGTAAGTTTTTTGTTTTTGCTATAAGTAGAACAACAACATTTTCAATATCCACATGAATAGTGTGTTGTCTGGTTACAATTACCTTGAGCAATCTTCATCCTGTTTGTATTAATATTCTTCAGTAATAGTCCTGTAATAACAATGCTCTCTTATCATAAAATTAATACATATTAATTATTAGCACTAATCAAAGTTAATAACAACACACAGTAATCAGCCCTCATAATAAAACTAATCCTTCTCTTGTGGTTTTAAAGGGTCTAACTTCTATTTGTGTTGTTTAACCATAGATAAAACAAATCCCATATTTCAAAATATTCAATGTCTTCTTTCTCCTTAATTTCAAGTGCTAACAGTTAATCTATTCATTTTTGCACATTCTAATATTTTTTTATTATCTTTTCTTCTGTAGGGATCTCCTCACCCTTTCAATATTTTGCAAATACAATTCTGGCCGCTGTTAACACATGTAATATTAAATACATATTCCCTTTACCGTATTTTTCTGGTATGATACCCAACAAGAATGTTTCTGGTTTTAAATCCATATGTTCCTTTATCATTTTTTCTATTTGTATTTATTTTTGTCCAATATATTTTTGCCTTTGGGCACATCCACCTCATATGGTAGTATGAGCCCGGAATCCGGTTACACTTCCAACATTTAGCAGACATATCTTTGAACATCTTGGTTATCTAGCTGGTGGGATGTGCCATGTATAATACATTTTATATAAGTTTTCTTTATATGAAGTAGACATTGTTAATTTATAGTTTCTATCCCACACTTTTTGCCATTTATTCAATTCTATAGAGCAGTGGTGGCGAACCTATGGCACGCATGCCAGAGGTGGCACACAGAGCCCTCTCTGTGGGCATGCGTCGCCACGCCAAGTTGCTTTCTGGCCGAAAGCAGACTTCCCATTTACAAAATGGGGGGGAAAAAATGGATCGCTTGACTGCCGTTCCCGATCGCCCGGACCACATGGCCCAGGCCCAGCTGCTCCTGGACCTCGCCTGCTGCTCCCGGACCTCGCCCGCTGCTCCCAGACCCCGCCTGCTTGCCTGCCATCACCGATCGGGCCCAGCTGCTTCTGTTATCGCCGATTAGGCCCAGCTGCTCCTGCGGCCGCCGACCGATCCCAGCTGCTCCCAGACCTCACCTGCTTTGCCGCCACCGATCGCCCGAACCTCCTCAGTGGGATCTTCCATGAAGATCCAAGTCAGGATACCTTCTCAGGTAAGAGAAGATTCCTTGTTCCATATTCGTTCTAAAAGACGCAGACATTTCCACCCACTTTTTGGCATTTCCACCCACATATCTTTGAATATCTGGCTAATCTAGCTGGTGGGAAGTGCCGTCTATAATACATTTCAAAGAGGTTTTCTTTATATGGAGTAGACATTGTTAATTTATAGTTTCTATCCCACAATGTTTGCCATTTATCCAATTCTATAGAGCAGTGGTGGCGAACCTATGGCATCCATGCCAGAGGTGGAACACAGAGCCCCCTCTGTGGGCACGCGTCGCCGCACCAAGTTGCTTTCTGGCCGAAAGCAGACTTCCAATTTACAAAATGGAGGGTAAAAAATGGACTGCTTGACTGCCATGGCCAATTGCCCAGACCACGTGGCCTAACCCCAACTGCTTCCGGACCTCGGCCACTACTCCCAGACCTCACCCGCTGCTCCCAGACCTCGCCTGCTCCTCCCAGACCTCGCCCGCTTGCCTGCCGTCGCCAGTCGGGCCCAGCTGCTCCTGCCATCGCCGATTGCGCTCAGCTGCTCCCAGACCTCGCCCGCTTGCCTGCTGTTGCCGTACTTGCTGTGAGTATGGGGACTATGTGACCCTCCCCTCCTTGCTTCTGTCGCTGCTCACCCAGACCACGCTCAGGCTGTTGGAGGTGCATGGAAACTCTGGAGCCCCTCGAGGTCTTCAGAATGATCCATCCAAGGATTTGCTCTCTGGGGAATGTTGTGTGAGAGCCTGGGCCCAAAAGGCAACTGAGCCTCACCATCCCCACTGTGGCCCGTGCATTTTTTACAAGGCTTCCCCGCTGCGTCCTGCTCCGGCTACTTCCCTGAGCGATGGATGTTCCTGTGCCGAAAAACCTTCCCTTACCCTCCTCCTCCCAGCATGTGCCACTGGCCCTGCCTTGTTCCTTACACCTCCACTTCATCTTATTTATGCAAATTCCCCAAGAAGTAGGTCCAACGCATGTACAGCGTAGGTGACTCAAAGGTAGAAAATGCACTCAGATGCCTTTTCAGAGCAGGCCAAAAGCTGGTGGTCAGTGCTCAGCAAATTCAAAAGGAACTCCAGCTGGGAATCACTGCCATAGATTGTTGTTTCAGGGAATATCTATTTCATTAGTATTAACTAATAGTGTTAGCTATTTTAGTACAGGAGTAGATTTGTATTGGATGCCTCTTTTTTTTTTTTTTTTTAAATGTTGTGTTTTTGTAGACTCCAAGTCTTGAACACCCAAGAACGAGTGCAGCAAAAAAAGCAAAAACAGATAGTGGAAGATCATTCCAAGAAGCCTGGACAGAGTCATTTGGAATGATTGAACACAACGGGAAAGCGTTATGCACTTTGTGTCATGAAAGTGTTGTGTGTCGCACATCAAGTGTCAAACGGCACTTTCTCACCAACCACAAAAGTGCTGCCGCACTTGGTGCAGCGGAAAGAAAAGAGTTTCTTGAAGGGACATTGAGGGCATATCCCTTCCGGTCTTTTAGTTTTTCCAACCATCTTTCCAGGACAAACCATCTGACAGCTGCCAGTTTTCAGATTTCACTGTGCATAGCAAAACATTGTAAGCCCCTCTCTGATGGAGATATGATCAAAACAGCGATGTTGTCTAGGTGCAATTCCCTCTTCCATGATTTCCCAAACAGGGATAAAATTATTAAACGCATCTCTGAGATGCCACTCAGCAGGAATACTGTGAAAGATCGAGTCCAGCGCATGGCGAGTGATGTCAGTCAGCAGCTCGCCACTGACTTACAAAAGGCAGCCTGTTACTCTATGTGCTTGGATGGAAGCACCGATGTAAATAATCATGCCAGGCTAGCAATAATTTTGCGTTATGCTGTTGGTGACGTCATGAGAGAAGAGCTGGTGAAACTGGTGTCTTTGCCCGAGAGAACGCAAGGGACAGATATCTACAATGCTGTGATGGAGGCTTTTTTGTCACAAGACGTAAGACCAGAAAAAGTGGTTTCGATTACTAGTGGTGGGGCACCTTCTACGGTGGGGGCAACATCTGATTTCATACAGTTGTTTGTTAAAGAAATAAAGCATAAAGTCATTGAGTTCCGTTGCATTATACATCAAGAATCTCTTTGTGCTAAGGAAAGCAGCAAAAAATTTGACGATGTCCTCAAAGATGTCACAAAAATGGTGAATTTCATCACGGCTCGTGCTTTGAATTTTCAACAGTTTAAAGCACTTTTTGAGGAGGTTCAGGCACAGTATAATTGTTTACTTATGTACAATAATATCCGGTGGCTGAGCAGAGGACGAGTCCTGGAGAGATTTGTCACCTGCTTGGATGAAATTAGGCTGTTTATGAATGAAAATGGGCAGGAATATCCACAGCTCACTGATACAGCTTGGCTTACCAACCTCACGTTTTTTACAGATTTTACAGTACACTTCAATGTACTGAACGAACAACTACAATATGTAGGGAAAACAGCAGAAAGGACGTTTTGTGATATCAAAACATTTGAGAGAAAACTGCAGGTTTTTGAAAGAGACCTTGAAAGTGGGCGGCTGAAATACTTTCCAAATCTAAAAATGCATTTAGAAAATTCTGCGTCATTTGCGGGCAATCCTACAAGCCAGCAGGAAATCTACAAGGAATTTTCTAGCATTGTAGCAGCGGCAAAGGTGAATTTTAGTAACAGGTTTGTACAGTTCCGTAAGATGGAGACGACCCTGTGTTTTCTTACTTCTCCAGATAAAGCCAAATTTGAAGAACTTGACCTTTCCTGCTTACACTGGTTAGATTTAGAAAACCTGGAAATGGAGCTATTGGAATTCCAAGAAAACCGTATGTGGAAAAATAAATTCTGTGGCCTGCGTGAAACACTTGAGAAGATGGAGAAGATGATGAAGGACAGCACAGTTAGTTCTGAAAATGAAATTCTTAAAGTATGGAATTCTCTGCCAAATAATTTTAAATCAATGAAAGCACTCGGGATTGCTTTCCTCACTTTGTTTGGATCATCTCATGTTTGTGAGCAGCTGTTTTCGGCTTTGAATTATATCAAACCTGACACCAGAAACAAACTAACGGATGACCTGAATGCTGCATTTGTTGCTCTCAAACTTACAAAGTATGAGCCAAGGATAGAAAAATTATCAGCAGGCATACAACAGCAAAAGTCACATTAAAGCCTGCCAAATGCAAACTTTTACCTTTCAATAAAAAGTTGTTCGTATCACTGAAAGCTCTGTTATTGTGGGTTTTTTTTTAAAGACAAAGTATGTTAATAACGTACGAGTTGTTTTTTTCTAAACGAAAACCTCAGTATTCAGGTTAAATTGCTGTGCCGGCACTTAGCAATAAATAAGTGGGTTTTGAGTTGCAGTTTGGGCACTCAGTCTCTAAAACAGTGGTAGTCAACCTGGTCCGTACCGCCCACTAGTGGGCGCTCCAGCTTTCATGGTGGGAGGTAGGGGTTTCATCCGATACTGAAGCACTTTCCTTTTTTTAAAATTTAATTAACTTTTTTTAAAAAAATTCATAGCATTATTTAAAAACATTTTCATTAGGTTTTCATAAAATTCCCCGTGACAATTTAAATTTCTGAAAATATACTATTTGTATCGCCCCCGCATAAGTTTAGTTCGCGTTACGTAAGTGAAACTAAACGGCGCTATAGTGCGACCGCAAACAAAAGAGCCTCGTCCCAGAATAGCTCGCGCATCTCCCCCCACACCAGCCAGCCAGCTGTAACAGACAAGCAGAGCTGGTAGCCAGCGCCACCCCCCCAAACCCAATCCATGATGCGCGAGAGGCATGCGCAGACGACAATACACGGCACATTACTGTGGAACCAGTGGGCGGTTAGAAAATTTTACTATTAACAGAGATACAAAAGTGGGAGGTAGGTATAAAAAGGTTGACTACCCCTGCTCTAAAAGATTCACCATCACTGCTGTAGAGAAACCAAAATTTCTAGCCCATACATGTTTTCTTTACTTGCTCTTCTTCGATTCTAATACTCAGTAAATAGTTATACATTTTTAAAATTAATTTTTCTTAGTTTCCTGGCATCTTTTTCATATCTTGATTGTATTTGTAAATGCAGCCACCATGCTAAATCTACCCCTTGAGTATTCAATTCCTGTTTGTTATTCAGTTCCCCTTTCTCATGCAAGATACCTTTATATCTTATAATTTTCCCCATATCAATCAAGTTTGGACATATCAATGCCTCCATCGTGGAAAGCCAGGCTGGTGTTTTCAAATAGTGTTTTTCCTTAATTTTTGCACCATACTAAGAACAAAGCATTTCTAATATAATGTCCTTGGAAATATTTGTGTATTTTTTCCCGTACCATAGAAAAGCATACCGCCCCAGTTGCAAATCACGACCCTCCAGAATTAATAATTGTCTGTGCCTCAAAGTTATCTGTTCTTTTAGGCAAGCAAGTGCAGATACCTGGTAATTTAGCTCCCAGTCTGTCAACCCAAACCCTCCTCTATTGTTAGAGTCTTGTAGTAGTTTTGAACTTATTCTTGCTTTTTTTACCTTGCCATATAAATTTTAATACTATTCTGTTTAATTCCTCAAAGTATTTCTTTTCTAATTTTATTGGAATTGTTTGGAACAAAAATAATAGTCTCGGCAAAATATTCATCTTGATGGTAGCTATTCTTCCTAACAATGATAGTTGCAGGTTTTTCCACTTTTCCAGGTCAAACTTGATTTGGAATAATTATCTTCTTTTATAGCTGCACATCTTACTGATAAATAAATTCCCAAATATTTTACTTTCTTCACTATCTCCAGATACTGACTATCTGTCTTTTCCATTAAATCTTTTTTCTGTTTATCTGTAAGGTTTTTGACTAAAAACTGTCCTTGTTTTTATCCTGAACCGTCTGCCAAATGGTAATAGTTCAAAAAAAAAAGGGTGCCCAGGATGAGATGGATCTTTAAGAATGTTTTGAACTTCCTTAAGGCAGCAGGAGCTTTAAAGCTCTTCCAAAGAGGGGAGAGGGCAACCAGTGATCCTCAGGGCAATGATGTTGACCCTCTGGAGTGCTGTCCTATCTGCCGTTGTGCAATTGGCAAACCATACACAGGTGCAGTAAGTTAAAATACTCTCTATGGTGCAGCAGTAGACGGTCACCACCAGTTTCTCATTCAGTTGTTGTTTCCTGAGAAGTCTCTGGTAGTATAATCTCTGCTGGGCCCTTTTGACCAGGGCTGCCAGGTCAGGCCCTCTTTTATGATAACATCCAGAAACTTAAAACTGGCCACTTGCTCCATTCTGCCTCCCTTGATGAGCAAGGGCTGGATGTCTGATCTATTCCTTCTGTAGTCCACTATTAGCTCCTTGGTCTTACTGGTGTTAAGGAACAAGTTATTGTCTCCATACCGTGAAAGCAACTGGTCCACTTCATCTCGACTGGCCAACTCATCTACCCCGGAGATGAGTTCCCCCCCACCACTGTTGTATCATCTGCAAATTTAATAATCCTATTACTGGTGTGAGCGGGAATGCAGCCATGCACATAAAGACTATAGAGCAGTGATGGTGAACCTTTTCGGCACCGAGGAAGGCTTGTGCATACACGTGCATCGGAGCACCGGAAACCCGAAGACCAACTGGCTGGTGTGTGCATGTCTGTTTTTTGGGCATTTTCAGGCCATTTTTCGGACTGTTTTTGGCCCCAAACTGCCCCCCCCAAAACGCCCTGAAAACACCCCCCAAAACGCCCTGATTTTTGGCCTTTTTCAGGCTGTTTTCCAGTGCTCCGGCGCCTGCGAGGACCAGCTGGATGACACGCATGTGCGCATCAGAAACCAGAAGAGCAGCTGGCAATGGCACGTGTGCCCACAGAGAGGGTTTTGCGTGCCATCTCTGGCACGTGTGCCATAGCTTCGCCATCATGACTACAGAGTAAGGGTGTTGTGACTCCGGCTCCCGAGCCTGTCCTCATGGAGAAGGATGACTCTGAGAGTGAGGGAGAGGAGCCGACAAGGCCTCCCTCTCCAGGTCCCTCCTTTCTGGCAATGCCTCAGGTGCCAGCTGAAGGCAAGGAGAAGGCGTGTCGGAGCCTCCACTGACAGAGGGCAAGGAGGATCAATCCAGGACAGCGTCGGAGGGAGAGGCATGTGCAGCAAAGGAAGAGGTGTGGCAGGCCCAGAGAGTGCTGAGTCACTGAGCCACACCCACAGGGGATAAAAGCAGGTGGAGTTGCTCCATAGCTCCTGTGACAGACAAAAACTGCATTGTGTGAGCTTCAGACAGTTTTTGGATTTTCGTAAGTAACTCTTGACCATTCTTTAGACTCCTGGTTGCCCCGGCAACAAACTGCAAACACACTCTCTCCTATTAAGAAACTTGGCAGGCACTTGGAGAGTAGCTGCCAGAACTTTCCTCTGCCAAAGGAAACCAGGTCAACTTGTAAATAAATTGCTGGCAGATGTCCTTCGGCGCGTGCATTTTCTTAGGTGAGGTGGGGGGGACAGAACAAAGGGACTCAACACACAACCCTGTAGTGTACCAGTGTTAAGAATAAGAGCTGAAGAGATACGGTTACCTAATCCAACCCTTTGACAACAGCCAGACAGAAAATCCATAATCCAAAGGCAGATTGAATAAGGAAGCCCAAGATCCATAAATTTAGACACTAGTTTATATGGTAGAATTGTGTTAAATGCAGAGCTAAAATCTGGAAAAAGCATCCTCACATAGCCCTCCCCCCCCAGTTGTTCCAAATGAGTCACAGCAGTGTGCAGAGTGATGGCTATGGCATCCTCTGCAGATCGATTTGTTCTGTATGCAAACTGGTGTTTATCAAATGTATGCGGAAGGCAAGAAATGATGTGCCGGCAGACCAATTTCTCAAAGCACTTGATGATGATAGGAGTGAGTGCCACTGATCTGTAATCTTTGAGGTTATTGATAGGGAACTTCTTTGGCAGCAATGATGGAAGCCTTCAAACACGATGAGATAGTGGACTGGGATAAAGACCGATTGAAGATCTTGATAAAGACTCCAGCCAACTGATCAGCACAGTCTTTAAGCACTCGGCCAGAGATACCATCAGGACTGGCAGCCTTTCTAGGGTCCACAGCTCTCAAATGCTCCTCATCTTCTGTTCCTCCACAATGAGGTGGGGGCTACAATGGGCTGGTGGCTGTATTTTAGCTGTCTCTGATGTTTCCACTTCAAAGCGGGCAAAGAAATGACTCAGCTGCTCTGCTAACGAACCCCGTGAAAGTGCATCGTTTTCACCGTGTGAAAGTGCACCGTTTTCACCGTGCTGTCAGCTACACCACCAACTGACTCACTGTTCTGTCTCCTTCCCCACTTCGGAGTAACGAGCTGGCCTTCAGCCAGTGAATTCACGGTTCTTATCAGTCCTGGCAGAGAAATCGCAGCTGCTTGCCAAAGTTCAAACAAATGACTCGCAGAGTAAGACTTCAGCTCTCTTTGAAACGGTTCAGCTAATCTTTTGCTCCCCATGGAGTGCGAGCAGTCCCAAAGCTCCTTATATATCCTGTGGGTGGGGCTCCTGCCCCACCCTTCCCTTTGATGACGCGCCTCTCTAATCTTCTGAAGCGCGGGTTAATCCAAGCTTGATTATTATTATTATCAGCTGGGTCTGAAGGCGTAGCCTGAGGAAGGGAGGAATCAGGGGATGACGGCCTCATTACGTCCTCCGACTGGCCTGGTTCTGGCTCCTGGAGCCGGGCCAAAGGCATCGGTGCTCCCAAGGTAAGCCTTACCGGCCCTTCCCCCTCACTCTCGTAGTCACTTCTTCACGCCTTCAGACCCAGCTGATGATAATAATAATCAAGCTTGGATTGACCTGCGCTTCAGAAGATTAGAGAGGCGGCATCATCAAAGGGAAGGGTGGGGCAGGAGCCCCACCCCACAGGGTATATAAGGAGCTTTGGGACTGCTCTCACTCCACGGGAAGCAAAAGTTGAGCTGAACCATTTCAAAAAGAGCTGAAAGTCTTGCTACGTGAGTCATTTGTTTGAACTTTGGCAGGTAGCTGCGATTTCTCTGCCAGGACTGATAAGAGCCGTGAATCCACTGGCTGAAGGCCAGCTCGTGGATCTGAAGTGGGGAAGGAGACAGAACACCTCCATAGAAAGAATGACCTCTTAATATCTTTTCCAGGTTTATCGTTCTCCAACCTCCTAAGCATTTTTCTCTCTCCCCAGTCATCTCAGAATTAGGCTCTGGATAGTGGGACAAACCTTGTAGAAGGTTGGCCAAGAAAATGTCACTGAGATGATACACATGTGCAAAGGTAAATTTGAAGGGGATTTCCTCCTTGCTTTGAAAGAGTAAAGACCAAATGTGGATTAGCTGACGCGGTTACACCAGAGGTGGGTTTCAGCAGGTTCTGACCAGTTCTGAAGAACCGGTAGCAGAAATTTTGAGTAGTTCGGAGAATTGGTAGTAAAAATTCTGACTGGCCTCGCCCCCATCTATTCTTTGCCTCCCAAATCCCAGCTGATTGGGAGGAAATGGGGATTTTGCAGTCACCTTCCCCTGGATTAGGGTGGGAATGGAGATTTTACAGTATCTTTCCACTGCCCCGCCCACCAAGCCACACCCACCAAGCCATGCCCCGCCCACCAAGCCACACCCACAGAACCGGTAGTAAAAAAAAATTGAAACACACTACTGGATTACACTATTTGCATTGCCTTGTGTGAAACCGACCATCGTTGCTGCCACCTTCATTTTTTTACAACTTTTTTTACAACTTGACGCGGTATATAAGCCTTAAGTGCTATTAGTTGCCCATGTTCAGCAGGCAGGGACTGAGTCCTTGGTTGAAACTGGTATTGTTTGGCAAGCCACTGGAGTTTAGGTCCACGCTGGACCCTGTTTCATTCCCAGATGC
This sequence comes from Ahaetulla prasina, assembly GCF_028640845.1. Classification (NCBI taxonomy): domain Eukaryota; kingdom Metazoa; phylum Chordata; class Lepidosauria; order Squamata; family Colubridae; genus Ahaetulla; species Ahaetulla prasina. The sequence goes on along the minus strand of NC_080540.1, from coordinate 25,694,338 downwards.
CAATGGCTCAAAGGAGGAAAATCAGGGCGAGAGGGAGATTCCTTCCTTTTGCTGATCTCCGTGTAAAAGAGTCGTGGTGGTGCAGTGGTTAGAGTGCTGTATTGCAGGCTAATTCTGCCAACTGCCAGGGGTTCAATCCTCACCCGCTCAACCTTGACTCAACCTTCCATCTTTCCGAGGCTGGTAAAATTAGGATCCAGACTGTTGGGGGCAATAGGCAGACTCTGAAAACTGCTTTTTGTTGCTAGTTGCGAAGTCGTGTCCGACCCATCGCGACCCCATGGACAACATTCCTCCAGGCCTTCCTGTCCTCTACCATCCTCTGGAGTCCATTTAAACTCATGCCTACTGCTTCAGTGACTCCATCCAGCCACCTCGTTCTCTGTCGTCCCCTTCTTCTTTTGCCCTCCATCTTTCCCAGCATTAGGCTCTTCTTCAGTGAGTCCTTCTTTCTCATTAGGTGGCCAAAGTATTTCAGTTTCCTCTTCAGGATCTGGCCTTCTAAAGAGCAGTCAGGGTTGATCTCCTCTAGAACTGACTTGTTTGTTCGCCTTGCATTCCAAGGGACTCGCAGGAGTCTTCTCCAGCACCAGAGTTCAAAGGCCTCCATTCTTTGGCACTCAGCCTTCCTTATGGTCCAACCTTCATAGCCATACATTGCAACTGGGAAAACCATAGCTTTGACTATACGCACTTTGGTTGGCAGGGTGATGTCTCTGCTTTTTAGTATGCTGTCTAGATTTGCCATAGCTTTCCTCCCCAGGAGCAAGCGTCTTTTAATTTCTTGGCTGCAGTCCCCATCTGCGGTGATCTTGGAGCCCAGGAAAATAAAATCTGTCACTACCTCCATTTCTTCACCATCTATCTGCCAGGAATTGAGAGGGCCGGATGCCATGACTTTAGTTTTCTTAATGTTGAGTTTCAAGCCAACTTTTGCACTCTCCTCCTTCACCCGCATCAAGTGGCTCTTTAGTTCCTCTTCGCTCTCTTTGCCATTAGAGTGGTATCATCTGCATATCTGAGGTTGTTGATATTTCTTCCGGCAATCTTAATTCCAATTTTTATTTACGGGTTATTTACGGGACCGCCTGCTGCTACCAAATACCTCTCACCGACCCGTGCGCTCTCATAGAGAGGGACTCCTCAGGATGCCGTCAGCGAGGCAATGTCGTCTGGCGACACCCAGGGGAAAGGCCTTCTCTGTGGGGGCTTCCACCCTCTGGAACGAACTACCCCCCGGACTTCGTCAGCTTCCGGACCTTCGGACCTTCCGCCGCGAGCTTAAAACCTACTTATTTAATTGCGCAGGACTGAGTTAGATTTTAAATTTATGGGTTTTAAATTGGGTTTTATTTCTATATTTTTAATTATTGGGCTTTTAGAATAAGTTTTTTAATTGTTTTTATATTGTATTTATGTGTTTTTTAAGTGCCTGTAAACCGCCCTGAGTCCTTCGGGAGATAGGGCGGTATATAAATATGATCAAATAATAATAATAATAATAATAATAATAATAATAATAATAATAATAATAATAATAATAATTTTTGATTCTGAAAATTTATTTGAAAATTTTTTGAAAATTTTTGAAATTCAAAAATTGATTTTTCCCCCCCAATTTTTGATTGAAAACTGCTTAGAGAGGGCTATAAAGCACTGTGAAGCGATACATAGGTAAGCCTCAACTTACAACAGTTCATTTGGTGATCGTTCGAAGTTACGACGTCACTAAAAAAAAAGTGACTTATGACCGCCTATCACACTTGCAACATTTTTTTGTTGTTGTTTACATTTATACCCCGCCCTTCTCCGAAGACTCAGGGCGGCTTACAATGTATAAGGCAATAGTCTCATTCTATTTGTATATTTTTACAAAGTCAACTTATTGCCCCCAACAATCTGGGTCCTCATTTTACCTACCTTATAAGGATGGAAGGCTGAGTCAACCTTGGGCCTGGTGGGATTCGAACCTGCAGTAATTGCAGGCTGCTGTGTTCTAATAACAGGCTTCTTACAGCCTGAGCTATCCCGGCCCTTGAACCATCATATGATCAAAATCTGGAAAACTGGCAACTGACTCATATTTAGGACGTATCCTGGGATGATATGATCCCCCTTTGGCAGCCTTCTGATGAGCAAAGTCAGTGGGGAAGCCAGATTTACTCTAGAACCGGGGTTACTAACTTGACAGCTGCAGTGATTCATTTAACAACGGTGGCAAGAAAGGTGATAAAATGGGGGGAAATTCATTTAACATAACATAATAACAAAGTTGGAAAGGACCTTGGAGGCTTTCTAGTCCAACCCCCTGCCCAGGCAGGAAACCCTGCACCATCTCAGACAAATGGCTATCCAACATTTTCTTAAAAATTTCCAGTGTTGGAGCATTCACAACTTCTGCAGGCAAGTCGTTCCACTTATTGATTGTTCTCACTGTCAGGAAATTTCTCCTTAGTTCTAAGCTGCTTCTCTCCTTGATTAGTTTCCACCCATTGCTTCTTGTCCTACCCTCAGGAGCTTTGGAGCAGGGGTCTCCAACCTTGGTCCCTTTAAGACTTGTGGACTTCAACTCCCAGAGTCCCTCAGCCAGCAAAGAGTTGGAAGTCCACAAGTCTTAAAGTTGCCGAGGTTGGAGACCCCTGCTTTGGAGAATAGTTTGACTCCCTCTTCTTTGTGGCAGCCCCTGAGATATTGGAACACAGCTATCATGTCTCCCCTAGTCCTTCTTTTCATTAAACTGACCATCCCCAGTTCCTGCAACCGTTCTTCATATGTTTTAGCCTCCAGTCCCCTAATCATCTTTGTTGCCCTTCTTTGTACTCTTTCTAGAGTCTCAACATCTTTTTTTAAAAAAAAACAACTTTAACAACTTTAAATTTAACAACTTTCTTGCCTGGCAATATAAATTCCGGGCTCCATTGTGGGGATAAGGCTAGGACTAGTTGTATAACTCTAAAGTTTTGAAGGAGATCTTCTGCAAAGAGGGGTGGGTGGGATGGAGAGAAATTGAAGGTGGGCACCTCACCATGAGATGCGCGGTGACGTTTTCCTTCCTTCTGGGGGAGGTCACATGTCAGCGCAGAGAAGAGCATCAAAGAGGATTAGGGGACTGGAGGCTAAAATAGTTAAAGAATGGTTGCAGGAATTGGGTTTGTCTAGTCGAGTGAAAAGAAGGCCTAGGAGTGACATGATAGCAGTGTTTTATTATTTGAGGGGCTGCCCCAAAGAAGATTTGGGGGAGGGTCAAGCTATTGTCCAAAGCACCTGAGGGCACGACAAGAAGCAATGGATGGAAAATAGGAGAGAAAGCAACCTAGAACTAAGGAGAAATTTCCTGACAGTGAGAACAATTAACCAGTGGAACTGCTTGCCACCAGAAGTTGTAAATGCTCTAACACTGGAGGTTTTTAAGAAGAGAGTGGACAACAATTTGTCTGAAATAGAATAGAATAGAATTTTTTTATTGGCCAAGTGTGATTGGACACACAAGGAATTTGTCTTGGTGCATATGCTCTCAGTGTATGTAAAAGAAAAGATACGTTCATCAAGGTACAACATTTACAACACAATTGATGGTCAATATATCAATATAAATCATAAGGATTGCCAGCAACAAAGTTACAGTCATACAGTCATAAGTGGAAGGAGATTGGTGATGGGAACAATGAGAAGATTAATAGTAGTGCAGATTTAGTAAATAGTTTGACAGTGTTGAAGGAATTATTTGTTTAGCAGAGTGATGGCCTTCGGGAAAAAACTGTTCTTGTGTCTAGTTGTTCTGTTGTGCAGTGTTCTATAGCGTCGTTTTGAGGGTAGGAGTTGAAACAGTTTATGTCCTGGATGTGAGAGATCTGTAAATATTTTCACGGCCCTCTTCTTGATTTGTGCAGTATACAGGTCTTCAATGGAAGGCAGGTTGGTAGCCATTATTTTTTCTGCAGATCTAATTATCCTCTGAAGTCTGTGTCTTTCTTGTTGGGTTGCAGAACCGAACCAGACAGTTATAGAGGTGCAAATGACAGACTCAGTAATTCCTCTGTAGAACTGAATCAGCAGCTCTTTGGGCAGTTTGAGCTTACTGAATTGGCGCAGAAAGAACATTCTTTGTTGTCCTTTTTTAATGATGTTTTTGATGTTAGCTGTCCATTTTAGATCTTGCGATATGATAGAACCTAGAAATTTCAAGGTCTCTACTGTTGCTACTGTGTTGTCTAGTATTGTGAGAGGTGGAAGTATGGAAGGGTTTCTCCTAAAGTCTACCATCATTTCTACGGTTTTGAGTGTGTTCAGTTCCAGATTGTTTTGGTTGCACCACAAGGCTGGTCGTTCGAAATGGGATAGGGTTCCCTGCCTGAGCAGTGGGTTGGACTAGAAGACCTCCAAGGTCCCTTCCGACTCTGTTATTCCGATTGTAAAGTGCTATTAGTTGGCCACGTTCGGTTGAAAGGCGTAGAGAAGTGAATCCCCCCCCACCCTTCGCCGAGTCAAGGGAAAGGAGCGGGCGTGGAAGCCCCGCCTCTGGGGAGGAAGGTCCTGTAAGGGTGGGCATGGCCCAACAAAGGGGTTGTGGGTGGGTGGGCTCCGGGCGGACCTTAGGAGAAGTCGCCGGCCGGAGGGCTCGCAGGGATCCGGGTCAAGTAGGCGATGGCGGCGCTGGGCATCTCCCCGGAGCAACTGGCGAACAGGCTGGCCGAAACGGAGGCGCTGCTGGCGGCGCGTGTCTCCGAGCCGGTCCAGGCCCGCTGGCGCTGGGCGGTGAAGCTGGACGAGCCGCCGGACCTGGAACGCTTCTGCGGGCAGCTGAACCAAGCCCGGCGCGGCCGGGAGACTCTGCTCGCCCGGAACTCGGCTCTGTCGGAGGCTGAACAGGAACGGCTGCAAGGGCTGCTGAGGCTGGAGATGGCTCTCTTGCGCGGCATCCAAGCGCTGGCCGAGGGCGCGAGGCCGGCCCCGGCTACGACGGGACGGAGGCGCGGGAGGAAACCCGGCGTGGCGGCGCTGCGGGCGGCTCTGCTGGGACTGGCGGCGGAGCTGGAGGCAGAGGAAGGACCGGGCCTGCCCGGGGACGCCTTGCTCGCTCTGCGGCTCGCCCTGGAGGCGCTGCTGGAGAAGCGGCCGCGGGAGGCTGTCCGAGCGCTGCTGCGGGAAGGAGGGAGCGGCCGGCCGAGGGGGCTGCAAGCCTTGATCCGAGCCCTGCAGGAGGAAGGCTGGGCCGAGCGAGGGGACGAGCTGCCCCTGCAGGAGCTGCGCCCGCTGCTGGAGAAGGCGCTGCGCCTGGCGCGCAAGGAGCGGAGCTGGCCGGCTGCTGATCTGGAGAGGGCTGTTGGGGCAGGCCCGCTGGAGGACGACGACGAGGAGGAGGAGGAGGACGCTCCGAATGGGACCTTGCCAGAAGTCTCCTTGGAGGGGTCAGGACTGGGGCACAGGTCGCCCCAAGTGGTCCCCGAAGAAAGCTCCCCAAAAGACCCCCATCAGGATCATCTTACACCGGGAAAGATTGACTTAAAGCCTCACCTTCCAAACGAGGCGGGTTTGTGTAGACTGCAGGTGGAGATGGATGCTCCCTCTTGGAAGGATGCTCCAGAGAGGAAAGCAGAAGAGCTTCAGAAAGTTGTCCGGGAAACGACCAGCAAGAAGATGGGTACGCTGCCATCCGGCTTGTGGGACCAGGGTCCCCGGAAGATGTGCAGCCATCTCCACCAGCTTTGCCGACAGTGGCTTCAACCCGAAAAGAACACCAAGGGACAGATGCTGGACCTGGTGATCCTGGAGCAATTCCTGGCGATCCTGCCTCCAGAGATGGAGAGCTGGGTCCGGGAGTGCGGAGCAGAGACCAGTTCCCAGGCGGTGGCTCTGGCTGAAGCTTTCCTCCTGAGCCAGATGGAGGAAAAGAAGGAGAAGGCAGAAGTTCAGGTGAGACACCTTCAGCTGGGATGCTTAAAGCGGGACGTGAAAGAAGACCCATATTATTATTATTATTATTTATTTGCATTTATATCCCGCCCTTCTCCGAAGACTCAGGGCGGCTTACACTATGTCAAGCAATAGTCTTCATCCATTTGTATATTATATACAAAGTCAACTTATTGCCCCCAACAATCTGGGTCCTCATTTTACCTACCTTATAAAGCAGTGGTTCCCAACCTTTTCTTGTTTGAGGCACAACCTTTTCTTGTTTGAGGCACCCTTGGAAAGCTTTTCAAAAGTTCCCGGCACCCTTATAAGGAAATAGATATTTAAAATCTCCGTAGCTCAAAAGTTCCCGGCACCCTCAAAAGATCTCACGGCACCCCTTAGTGCCGCGGCACACTGGTTGGGAACCACTGTTATAAAGGATGGAAGGCTGAGTCAACCTTGGGCCTGGTGGGGCTTGAACCTGCAGTAATTGCAAGCAGCTGCTGTTAATAACAGACTGTCTTACCAGTCTGAGCCACAGAGGCCCATATGTTGGGGTTCTTACAGTTTTCCCTAATAGTGTTTTGAAGGAGCTAAGGAAAGATGTTTAGAATAAAATAGAATAGATTTTTTTTTAATTGGCCAAGTGTGATTGGACACATAAGGAATTTGTCTCGGTGCATTTGCTCTCAGTGTACATAAAAGAAAAGATACCTTCATCAAGGTACAACATTTACAACACAAATGATGGTCATAGGGTACAATTTAACACTTAATGATACAACACTTAATGATAATCATAGGGTACAAATAAGCAATCAGGAACAATCAATATCAATATAAATCATAAGGATTGCCAGCAACAAAGTTACAGTCATACAGTCATAAGTGGAAAGAGATGGGTGATGGGAACGATGAGAAGATTAATAGTAGTGCAGATTTAGTAAATAGTTTGACAGTGTTGATGGAATTATTTGTTTAGCAGAGTGATGGCCTTCGGGAAAAAACTGTTCTTGTGTCTGGTTGTTCTGCTGTGCAGTTCTCTATAGCGTCGTTTTGAGGGTAGGAGTTGAAACAGTTTATGTCCTAGATGTGAGAGATCTGTAAATATTTTCACGGCCCACTTCTTGATTCGTGCAGTATATAGGTCCTCAATGGAAGGCAGGTTGGTAGCCATTATTTTTTCTGCAGTTCTAATTATCCTCTGAAGTCTGTGTCTTTCTTGTTGGGTTGCAGAACCGAACCAGACAGTTATAGAGGTGCAAATGACAGACTCAATAATTCCTCTGTAGAACTGGATCAGCAGCTCCTTGGGCAGTTTGAGCTTTCTTTTTTTGAGCTTATTGAGTTGGTGCAGAAAAAGGCAGATTGTTCCATTGAGCAGACAGTGAGAATCTTCTTTTATTTTTTTTCCATAAATTCTCCAACTTCTTTGCTTCTCCAGGCCCTTCATTTCCAGAGGCCTGATGTGAAATCCATCACTGGGAACCCTGAGGAAAGGAGGGATCTTCCAGATCCTTCCCAGGAGCTGGTCTTCAGTGGGATCTTCCATGAAGATCAAAGTCAAGATACCTCCTGCGGTAAGAGAACGTTCTTAGGAGAGATAGGGGTTGTATCTCGTTATTTTGGGATCTCCTTTGCATCCCCATGTTAGTAATGATATTTCTTAAAATTCCGCTTGTGTCACAGAGAATGGAAAGTCTGCATTCATAGATTCCTCTCCTTCTTCTGATGGGATTGAAAAAACAGTTGAACTTCCAACTCAGGTATATTTAATTCTATTTTTATTTACTGGATTTGTGTGCTGCCCATTTCATCTAGAGGTAGGAGGACAAATGTCAGGGAAGATACTTTACAGGTAGTCCTCAACTTACGACCACAAATTGACCCCAAAATGTATATTGCTAATTGAAACATTTACGTGAGTTGGCCCCATTTTACGGCTTTTTTTGTTAAGTGAATAGTTACATGTGTTAAGTTAGTAACATGTTTGTTAAGTGAATCTGCATTCCCCCTTGAGTTTGCTTGTCGGAAAATCGCAAAAGCTGATCACATGACCCTGGAACACGGCAATCATCATAAATATGAATCCGCTGCCGAACGTCTAGATTTTGATCATGTGACTATGGGGATGTTGCAACGATCATCAGTGTGAAAGACGGTCATAAATCAGGTTTTTTTCAGTGCCGTTGTAACTTTGAACGGTCATTAAATGAACTGTTGTAAGTCAAGGACTACCTGTATATGCGGTCTCTTGTTTATGGGCTCAGTATATAATACTGTATATTGTTTGTAGCAATATAAAATGGGGGCTCAGCTTCAGTAATGCTTAGCTCAGCTCTCCTCTCAAAACTCTTTTGGATCCGACAAGCCAAAATTGGATTGAGCGTCATCCAGATATTGAATGGCCTTCACAATTCTAATCTTTTAATGAGCTCTCTGCACGTTCTTGGGAAAGTGTATGTGTTCTGTCCCCCTCGCCTCAGTCCGAGCGATGACTTAATTAGCTGGCAACTATCAGTTCTGGCAGCAAACTAGCGAGCGTCTGCCAAGTGTCTCTGTTATCTCTCTTGACGCCGATGAGTCAACCAGGAACAAACAGTACTTCAGCTCTAATTAAGCAGTTGATTTGCTTGCCATGAAGAGGTATAGCAGCCCTTGGTGCTTTTATATCCTGTGGGGTGTGGCTCCATGACTCAGCACTTCCTAGGCCTGCCCCACCCCTGCTTCTGTTGTTCCCGCCTCTCTTGCCTATGAAATCTAGGTTCCAGCCAGGCCTGATTGCCATCAGCTGGGTCTGGAGGCGTGGCCTGGGTGGGGAAAGAGTCAGGGGACGGAGGCCTCATTATCTCCTCCACCTGGCCTGCCTCTGGCTCCTGGAGCTGAGCCAGGGAAGCCGACACTCCAGGGGTAAGTCCTGATGACCCTTCCCCCTCACTTTCCAAGTCACTTTCTGGCAGGGGGCCCGGCTCGGGGTGTGTGTGCGGACACAACAGTATGTGTATGGGGGCGGGGGGCAGGATTGATTCCCCACAAGACCCTCAGTCCATTGGCTAACATATTAGAGAAGATCCCAGCTACGCACGCTTCTGCAATTGGCAGGCAAGACACAAACCAGTGATAAGCCTATCTGTGAATTAATCCAAAAAGATACTTTGGTTCATCCACAGAAGGGACATTAAAAGCCGTGCAAGCACGGTTTATTTGATTCAGTGGCCATTTCCAACCGCCGCTTCTGAGAGACCAATAAAAGACACTATTTAACTGTAGCTTGCAGCCTTTTGTTACATTGAACCACTTGGGCTGATACAAAAGGAGATAGGTGTTCCCTTAAACATCTGGGACCTTTGTTATATAGGTTACAATAATTGTTCAATTTATTACCCCCCCTAAGGCCAGATCAAGGGACGCGGTGGCTCAGTGGCTAAGACGCTGAGCTTGTCGATCGAAAGGTCGGCAGTTCAGCGGTTCGAATCCCGAGTGCCGCGTAACGGGGTGAGCTCCCGTGACTTGTCCCAGCTTCTGCCAACCTAGCAGTTTCGAAAGCACGTAAAAATGCTAGTAGAAAAAATAGGGTAGGTAACAGTATTCCATGTACCTTTGGCATTTTAGTCATGCCGGCCACATAACCACAGAGACGTCTTCGGACAGCGCTGGTTCTTCGGCTTTGAAACGGAGATGAGCACCGCCCCCTAGAGTCGGCAACGACTAGCATGTATGTGCAAGGGGAACCTTTACCTTTACCTTTAAGGCCAGATAAAGGAACGTGATGGCTCAGTGGCTAAGACACTAAGCTTGTCAATCGAATGGTCGGCAGTTCAGCAGTTCGAATCCCTAGTGCCGCGTAACGGGGTGAGCTCCCGTTACTTATCCCAGCTTCTGCCAACCTAGAAATTCGAAAGCAGGTTAAAAAAAATGCAAGTAGAAAAATAGGGTAGGTAACAGCGTTCCATGCACCTTTGGCATTTAGTCATGCCGGCCACATGACCACGGAGACGTCTTCGGACAGCGCTGGCTCTTTGGCTTTGAAACAGAGATGAGCACCGCCCCCTAGAGTCGGGAATGACTAGCACATATGTGCGAGGCGAACCTTTACCTTTAAGGCCAGATGAAGCAGTACTGAACCATACCAGGAACCAGTTCTGCATTTTGAACCAGTTAAACCCGGTCCAAATGGTCTTGAAGGGCAACCCCAAGTATACGAATGACTGAAGATCCCGCTAATCTAGGAAAGGATGCAAATGGCACACAAGTTGAAGTTTTTACAAAGTCCTTTCTGGTCATTGAGATGTCACCTCAGGTTGTGCACCAACCTTGAAAGGAGGTGTGCCACCCTTTCCAAGATCAGAGATGAGATATTTATTTATTTATTTATTTATTTATTTATTTATTTATTTATTTATTTATTTATTTATTTATTTATTTATTTATTTATTTATTTATTATTTCAATTTCTATACCGCCCTTCTCCCAAAGGACTCAGGGCGGTTTACAGCCAGATAAAACAACAGATGCAAAAATTAAAAACAAATTTAAAAGACTGATTCAAAATTGGCATAAAATTCTAAAAAACTAATTAAAAACCCCCATTAAAAACTATTAGGCCAGTCCTGCGCAATGGAATAAAAGCGTCTTCAGCTCGCGTCGGAAGGTCCAGAGGTCAGGGAGTTGGTGTATCCCTGGAGGTAGCTCGTTCCAGAGGGCTGGGCCCCCCACAGAGAAGGCCCTCCCCCTGGGGGTTGCCAGTCGACATTGTCTGGCCAACGGCACCCTGAGGAGGCCCTCCCTATGGGAGCGCACTGGTCGATGGGAGGCCACCAGTAGCAGCAGGCGGTCCCGTAAATAACCCGGTCCTATGCCATGGAGCGCTTTAAAGGTGGTAACTAACACCTTGAATTGCACCCGGAAGACCACCGGAAGCCAATATCTCCAGATCTGAGTGGATGGGGATCTAAACAGATCTTGATAATCTGTTTCCTCAGATAAATGTTCTCCGTCCACAGATGTTATTACGTCGGTCAAATGCTGCACACTCTGGGTTTTTTTACATCAGGTTTTTAACCCTCCAACGCAAGATGGTTTTTCAAAAGGTGACTGGACTTTTTTTTTTCCTTGAAGACATCTCATTTCTCATCCAAGAAGCTTCTTCAATTTCTTCACCCAACTTCTTGGATGAGAAATGAAAAGTCTTCCAAGGGCCGGGGAGAGGGGGGAGGGGAGGGAGGGAATCCATCTGCCTTTTGAAAAAAGCAACCATGACCAGGATGTCTGAGAATATCCCTAGACATCCTCCAGAGCATGCCTTTTTTAATCCATTGTAAGCAGGAGTGAAATCCAGCAGGTTCTGACAGGTTCTGGAGAACCGGTAGCGGAAATTTTGAGTGGTTCAGAGAACCAGCAAATACCACCTCTGGCTGGCCTCAGAGTGGGGAGGGAATGGGGATTTTGCAGTATCCTTCCCCTGGAGTGGAGAGGGAATGGAGATTTTACAGTATCCGTCCCCTAGAGTGGGGAGGGAATGAGGATTTTGCAGTATCCTTCCCCACCGCACCCATTAAGCCACACCATGCCCACCAAACCACACCCACAGAACCGGTAGTAAAAAAAATTTGGATTTCACCACTGATTGTAAGTCTTTGGGGATTCTAGAAACCGAAGAGAGAAGATTTATGACATTTTGGGGAGACTGTAAGCTAATGACTGCATCTATGAGAACAAATGCCTGGTTTTTAAGTGAACTGCAATGATCATAAGCGTGAACCCATCGTTCGTTATGGGACTGGTTTTGTCAAAAACTGAACTGAGTGCTGGTTTTTGGTAAAACTATCATAAACCATGGTCGCATGACTGCTGGTTGCTACAAATGGCAGTAAATGCAGCCATGTTGCTGTGGGCCCAAAATATGGTCATGTGACCATGTGGTGGGAGGGGCGTATCGGAACTTTAAATGCGGGTCGTAGACCCCCTTTTTTCAGGTAGATTGTAACTAGTCAAGGGTTTACCTGTAAATATCTCCAGATCTGGATGATTACAAACTGAAGCTTGACTGAAACAGATCTAAAGACTCCTCGGATAATCTACTTCATCCACAAATCTTAACTTCAAGTCAAACGCTGCGAACTCTTGACAGCTTTTTCACATCAGTTTTTTTTTTTACCCTTGCAGAATGTATCTATTTAACCAACTGCAAATCTTTTTTGCTTTGGGATTCTCGTATCAAGTGGAGAGAATTTTGCAAATAAAATTGGGTTGCTCACAGGGATATGCCTGTTTGCAGGTTCTTGTCTCTTTAGAGGAGGTGGCTGTGTGTTTCTCTGAGGAAGAATGGTCTCGGCTAGATCCTGTTCAGAAAGATCTGCACAGAGAAGTCATGCTGGAGAACTCCAGAAATGTGGCCTTTTTGGGTAAGGCCCCCTTGCCCTGCCCTGCTTAGAAGAAATACTTTGTGAATAAATAGAGCCAGTTATTTTTTTCCTTTTTTAAAAGTTCAGAAAATGATCTTACCTGGCTAGGAAAAGGAGGGGAGCTGTCATCTTACAGTGAAAAAAATCATTTAATGACACTAGATGTAACTGTTGCTACTATGTCGACTCCTATTTCTCTATCCCAAATTCCTCCCTCTTTTCATTATATGCTTTTCCCAGGTAATAGCAAGTATTTCAAGATAAGCAAAAAAATTAGATGTAGTTAGCACAACTCCTTGCTCCCATTCTCCCCCTTCTCCATCTCTGCAATAAATATTACGAGCTTCCTCATTTTCTTAAACTGAATTCCAGCTGTAAGTGAAATCAATTTATTGAGTAAAATGTGTAAGTGTAAAAGTGGATTTTGTGACAGTTTAAGAAATTCATAAAATAAGAAGTGCTCTATTATTATATTGTAGTTTTCTTCATATTACTGTTATAACAACCTGTCACTCAAAGTCCAACTTTTGTCAGGTTTTATCAGAGTATTTAATGTTGGTCAGCAGAACACCTTTCAAAACTGGAGAATCCTTGGCAGATTTTCACTAGGAAATTGACACTTACCGCCTATGTGATGAATTATTAGTTTGCTTCCTTTACCTTGCCTCAATTTTCGTTCATTCTTTTTCTCTTAAGGAAATAATATTCAGGAGAACAGGGAAGCCTTCCAAACGTTCAGGGATGAAGAGAGAAGAAAGGAGTTTTCATACCCAATGGAAACAACAGAAAACGAAAGAAATCTGTCAAACAATGGAAGTAAGAGGAGCTCAACTTTCCCATCCACTGAAATTCAAGGCTTGCTTCCCAAAGGAGATCAGAGAGAAAATCTAAAAGTAGAAAATGTGGAGACATTTGAAGAGATCTTAGATTTATATGAACCTTACACAATTCACATTAAAGAAGAGGATCTTGGCCAAGAGGTTGCAGAAAAAAGCTGCAATTGGACTTCTGGCATTTCTTTATGCGGAGAAGCCAAAATGAGCAATAAAGCATATAAAAGTACAGGGGATGGAAAGTATTTAAGTGGGAGCGGTTCTCTTGTTCCCAGTGAAAGGACCGACGCGGGGGAAAAACCGTATAAATGCATGGAATGTGGAAAGAGTTTCAGCCAGCGTGGTAATCTCAATTCCCATAAAAAAATCCACACAGAGGAGAAACCTTATAAGTGTGACGAGTGTGGAAAGAGCTTTACTCAGAAGGTCAATCTCAATTCCCATAAAATGATTCACACAGGGGAGAAACCGTATAAGTGTGAAGAGTGTGGAAAGAGCTTTACTCAAAATATTCAGCTGACTTCGCATCAGAGAATCCATACAGGGGAAAAGCCGTATACGTGCATGGAGTGCGGGAAAAGCTTTAGGTGGAGCACTCAGCTTACTTCCCATCAAAGGATCCACACAGGAGAGAGACCGTATAAATGCATGGAGTGTGGGAAGACTTTCAGTGAAAGCAGTTCCCTTACTTTCCACAAGAGGATCCACACAGGGGAGAAACCCTATAACTGCATGGAATGTGGAAAGAGCTTTAGCATGAGCAGTTCGCTTACCTACCATAAAAGGATCCACACAGGGGAAAAACCGTATAAATGCATGGAATGTGGAAAAAGTTTCAGCCAGCATGGTAATCTCAATTCCCATAAAAAAATCCACACAGAGGAGAAACCTTATAAGTGTGACGAGTGTGGAAAGAGCTTTACTCAGAAGGTCAATCTCAATTCCCATAAAATGATTCACACAGGGGAGAAACCGTATAAGTGTGAAGAGTGTGGAAAGAGCTTTACTCAAAATATTCAGCTGACTTCGCATCAGAGAATCCATACAGGGGAAAAGCCGTATACGTGCATGGAGTGCGGGAAAAGCTTTAGGTGGAGCACTCAGCTTACTTCCCATCAAAGGATCCACACAGGAGAGAGACCGTATAAATGCATGGAGTGTGGGAAGACTTTCAGTGAAAGCAGTTCCCTTACTTTCCACAAGAGGATCCACACAGGGGAGAAACCCTATAACTGCATGGAATGTGGAAAGAGCTTTAGCATGAGCAGTTCGCTTACCTACCATAAAAGGATCCACACAGGGGAAAAACCGTACAAGTGCTTGGAGTGTGGAAAGACCTTTACGCAGAACATTCAACTTACTTCTCACAAAATGATCCACACAGGGGAGAAGCCATACAAGTGTACCGAGTGTGGCAAAAGCTTCAATACAACCAGCAACCTTGCTTGTCACAAGAGAATCCACACTGGGGAGAAACCCTACAAATGCGTGGAGTGCGGAAAGAGCTTCACTCAAAATATTCAACTCACGTCCCACGTAAGGATTCACACGGGGGAGAAGCCGTATGAATGTAAAGAATGTGGAAAGAGCTTTACTCAAAAGATTCAACTTACCTCTCATAAAAGGGTCCACACAGGGGAGAAACCGTATAAGTGCAGGAAATGTGGAAAGAGCTTCCGCAATAATGGGTCCCTTACTCTTCATGAAAGGATCCACACTGGAGAGAAACCGTATACGTGCATGGAGTGTGGAAAGAGCTTCAGCCGGGGCAGTCATTTTGCTTCCCATAAAACAATCCACACAGGAGAAAAGCCACATAAATGCCTTGAGTGTGGGAAAAGTTTCCGTGAAAACACTTCTCTTACTATTCATAAAAGGATCCACACTGGGGAGAAGCCCTACAAATGCTTGGAATGTGGAAAGAGGTTCCGTGAAAATGGGTCATTTACCTCCCATAAAAGAATCCACACAGGGGAGAGGCCATATAAATGCATGGAGTGTGGGAAGAGCTTCACAACGAGCAGTAATCTTACATCCCATATGAGGATCCATTTAGGTACGAATGTATATTTTTAGATAAGAATATATACATATACATATATGTGTGTGTGTGTGTGTGTGTGTGTGTCTTTGGTTATTCGGGTTTTCTCCCGCGTAAAATTGGAAGTGTCTTGGTGACGTTTCGACGAAGTCTCATTCGTCATCTTCAGGCTTCAGCTTCATGCTTCTGGGAGCAATGTGTGATCGCAGCTGTTTCTTCCTTTTAACTGCTAGTGGGGGTTTGAACTGATTGGGTGGGAGCTTGGCTGTGCTCTGATTGGCTGGGGTTTTTTTTGTGTGCTCTGATTGGCTGGGGGTGTGTCCTGTTTGGGTGGGGGCTTGGTTGTGCTCAGTTTAGTCTGTGTTGTGATATCACCAAAATTCACAACATAATTGGAAATTATAATTCTTCAACCATCTCCCCAATGAAATAATTGCAGTCTCCAGAGATAGACCAGAATATAAAAACAGTGATGGATCAATAGCACCAAGATTCTGCAGAGTTATCTGACTCTGTGGTCTCTTCTCATAACCCCAAAAGCTTTAAACAAAATCTATCCACTGTTGACCTCACCCCATTCCTAAGATTTTATATATATATATATATATATGTTTTCTGAGGTTTTCACGGGTGTTTGTATATAGGTCTTTGGTTGTTCGGGTTTTCTCCCGTGTAAAATTGGAAGTGTCTTGGCGACGTTTCGACGAAGTCTCATTCGTCATCTTCAGGCTTCAGCTTCATGCTTCTGGGAGCAATGTGATCGCAGCTGTTTCTTCCTTTTAACTGTTAGGGGATCGCTAAGATTTTTTAGATGGAGAAAATCAACAACCAAAGACCTATATATTTATATATATATATATATATATATATATGTAGGTCTTTGGCCATTCGGGTTTTCTCCCGCGTAAAATTAGAAGTGTCTTGGCGACGTTTCGACGAAGTCTCATTCGTCATCTTCAGGCTTCAGCTTTGTGCTTCTGGGAGCAATGTGTGACTGCAGCTGTTTTTTCCTTTTTAACTGCTAGTGGGGGTTTGAATTGATTGGGTGGGAGCTTGGCTGTGCTCTGATTGGATGGGGTTTTTTTTTGTGCTCTGATTGGCTGGGTGTGTGTCCTGTTTTGGTGGGGGCTTGGTTGTGCTCAGATTAGTCTGAGTTGCAGGGGGATTTGAGCTGGTGAGCTGCATTGCTGTTGTTTGGCTTCGTGTTCGTGGTCGTGCTACATCTTCGTAGTGGGTGTCAGTCTGCTGCATGTATGGATTGGAGGGGTTTGAAATGGCTAATGTTGCAGCTGCGGTCTGGCTTCTGGTCCTTGGTCGTGCTTCATGATCAGTGTGGGTTTGGGTCTGCTTTCTGGGTGGATGTGTGGTAGTGACATCCTGTGTGGACCTCGTGAGTGTGGGTCTGGTGTCATTCCTCGTGTTAGGGACTCGTTTGTCAATAAGGGCGGGTTTCCAAATGTCTGGTAGGCGGGAGGTATCATCTCGTTTGTTCATGCTGTGTGGGCGTTTTTCTATCTCGATGGCTTCTCTGATTATTCTGTTGTTAAAGTGTTCAGTTTTGGCGATAGTTCTGGTCTTTTTAAAGTCAATATCGTGTCCTGTGACTTTAAGGTGTTGGATCAGGGAAGAAGTTGGTTCCTCTTTTCTGACTGAGTTCTTGTGTTCTTCAATGCGTGCACTTATTCTTCTGTTGGTTTGTCCAATGTATGTAGTGGGACAGGCGGTGCATGGGATTTCATATACTCCTTGATTTTCTAACTCAATTTTGTCTTTGGGGTTTCTTAGGATGGTGGATATTTTTCGGTTTGTGCAGAATGCTGTCTTGATGTTGTGTTTGTGGAGGATTTTGCTGATTCTGTCTGTGGTGCCTTTTATATATGGGCGGAAGGCTGTGCCGTTTTCTTGTTCTCTGTCTTGGATTTTAGTGGGGGGCTCTTTTTGGATTAGTTTGGTAATCTTATTTCTCTGGAATCCATTGGATGTTAGTACGTTAGTGAGAGTGTGTAGTTCGATTTTTAGGTGTTGTTTGTCAGCTAAGCGTTTTGTTCTGGAGATGAGTGTCTTGGCTACGGAGTTGATCTGTGCTGGGTGGTGGTGTGAGAGTGCGTGCAGATAGCGGTTTGTGTGTGTTTTCTTCTGGTAGATGGTGTGTCCTAGGGAGCCATTGGGTTTCCTGTAGACTAAGACATCTAGGAAGGGAAGTTGGTTGTTAACTTCTGTTTCCATGGTGAACTGTATTTTGGGGTGTAGGCTATTGAGGTGTGTGAGGAAGTTGTCAAGTTTTTCTTTCCCGTGTGGCCAGATTATGAAGGTGTCGTCTACGTATCTGAGCCAGAGTTTGGGTTTGTGATCAGATTTTCTAGTGCTTGGGTGTGGAAAGACCTTTACGCAGAACATTCAACTTACTTCTCACAAAATGATCCACACAGGGAGAAACCGTATAAGTGTGACGAGTGTGGAAAAGCTTCAATACAACCAGCAACCTTGCTTGTCACAAGAGAATCCACACAGGGAGAAACCGTATAAATGCATGGAGTGTGGAAAGAGCTTTACTCAGAAGGTCAATCTCAATTCCCATAAAATGATTCACACGGGGAGAAGCCGTATGAATGTAAAGAATGTGGAAAGAGCTTTACTCAAGATTCAACTTACCTCTCATAAAAGGGTCCACACAGGGAGAAACCGTATAAGTGCAGGAAATGTGGAAAGAGCTTCCAATAATGGGTCCCTTACTCTTCATGAAAGGATCCACACTGGAGAGAAACCGTATACGTGCATGGAGTGTGGAAAGAGCTTCAGCCGGGGCAGTCATTTTGCTTCCCATAAAACAATCCACACAGGAGAAAAGCCACATAAATGCCTTGAGTGTGGGAAAAGTTTCCGTGAAAACACTTCTCTTACTATTCATAAAAGGATCCACACTGGGGAGAAGCCCTACAAATGCTTGGAATGTGGAAAGAGGTTCCGTGAAAATGGGTCATTTACCTCCCATAAAAGAATCCACACAGGGGAGAGGCCATATAAATGCATGGAGTGTGGGAAGAGCTTCACAACGAGCAGTAATCTTACATCCCATATGAGGATCCATTTAGGTACGAATGTATATTTTTAGATAAGAATATATACATATACATATATGTGTGTGTGTGTGTGTGTGTGTGTCTTTGGTTATTCGGGTTTTCTCCCGCGTAAAATTGGAAGTGTCTTGGTGACGTTTCGACGAAGTCTCATTCGTCATCTTCAGGCTTCAGCTTCATGCTTCTGGGAGCAATGTGTGATCGCAGCTGTTTCTTCCTTTTAACTGCTAGTGGGGGTTTGAACTGATTGGGTGGGAGTTTGGCTGTGCTCTGATTGGCTCTGGGGTTTTTTTGTGCTCTGATTGGCTGGGGGTGTGTCCTGTTTGGGGGGGGGCTTGGTTGTGCTCAGTTTAGACTGTGTTGTGATATCACCAAAATTCACAACATAATTGGAAATTATAATTCTTCAACCATCTCCCCAATGAAATAATTGCAGTCTCCAGAGATAATTCACAGAATATAAAAACAGTGATGGATCAATAGCACCAAGATTCTGCAGAGTTATTCTCTTATAACAAAAAGCTTATATCCACTGCCTCACCCCATTCCTAAAGATTTTATATATATATATATATATATATATATATATATATAGGTCTTTGGCCATTCGGGTTTTCTCCCAGAAAATTAGAAGTGTCTTGGCGACGCTTCATAAGTCTTATTCGCCATCTTCAGGCTTCAGCTTCGTGCTTCTGGGAGCAATGTGTGACTGCAGCTGTTTCTTTCTTTTTAACTGCTAGTGGGGGTTGGACTGATTGGGTGGGAGCTTGGCTGTGCTCTGATTGGATGGGGGTTTTTTTGTGCTCTGATTGGCTGGGGTGTGTCCTGTTTGGGTGGGGGCTTGGTTGTGCTCAGATTAGTCTGAGTTGCAGGGGATTTGAGCTGGTGAGCTGCATTGCTGTTGCTTGGCTTCGTGTTCATGGTCGTGCTACATCTTCATAGTGGGTGTCAGTCTGCTGCATGTATGGATTGGAGGGGTTTGAAATGGCTAATGTTGCAGCTGCGGTCTGGCTTCTGGTCCTTGGTCGTGCTTCATGATCAGTGTGGGTTTGGGTCTGCTTTCTGGGTGGATGTGCAGTGGTGACATCCTGTGTGGACCTCGTGAGTGTGGGTCTGGTGTCATTCCTCGTGTTAGGGACTCGTTTGTCAATAAGGGCGGGTTTCCAAATGGCTGGTAGGCGGAGGTATCATCTCGTTTGTTCATGCTGTGTGGGCGTTTATCTCGATGGCTTCTCTGATTATTCTGTTGTTAAAGTGTTCAGTTTTGGCGATAGTTCTGGTCTTTTAAAGTCAATATCGTGTCCTGTGACTTTAAAGTGTTGGACCAGGAAGAAGTTGGTTCCTCTTTTGAATGAGTTCTTGTGTTCTTCAATCGTGCACTTATTCTTCTGTTGGTTTGTCCAATGTATGTAGTGGGACAGGCGGTGCATGGGATTTCATATACTCCTTGATTTTCTAACTCAATTTTGTCTTTGGGGTTTCTTAGGATGGTGGATATTTTTCGGTTTGTGCAGAATGCTGTCTTGATGTTGTGTTTGTGGAGGATTTTGCTGATTCTGTCTGTGGTGCCTTTTATATATGGGCGGAAGGCTGTGCCGTTTTCTTGTTCTCTGTCTTGGATTTTAGTGGGGGGCTCTTTTTGGATTAGTTTGGTAATCTTATTTCTCTGGAATCCATTGGATGTTAGTACGTTAGTGAGAGTGTGTAGTTCGGTTTTTAGGTGTTGTTTGTCAGCTAAGCGTTTTGTTCTGGAGATGAGTGTCTTGGCTACGGAGTTGATCTGTGCTGGGTGGTGGTGTGAGAGTACGTGCAGATAGCGGTTTGTGTGTGTTTTCTTCTGGTAGATGGTGTGTCCTAGGGAGCCATTGGGTTTCCTGTAGACTAAGACATCTAGGAAGGGAAGTTGGTTGTTAACTTCTGTTTCCATGGTGAACTGTATTTTGGGGTGTAGGCTATTGAGGTGTGTGAGGAAGTTGTCAAGTTTTTCTTTCCCGTGTGGCCAGATTATGAAGGTGTCGTCTACGTATCTGAGCCAGAGTTTGGGTTTGTGATCAGATTTTTCTAGAGCTTGGGTTTCAAAGTGTTCCATGTAGAGGTTGGCAATGACAGGTGAGAGGGGTGATCCCATGGGTGCTCCTTCTATTTGTTTGTATTTTTGTCCATTATAGATGAAGTATGTGTTGGATAGGCAGTGGTTGGTCAGATCTAGGATGTGCTTGGGGGGGTTATATTTGTTTTGGATAGCTGTCAAGGCTTCTTTGATTGGCACTTGGGTGAAGAGGGATATGACATCAAAGCTCACGAGTAGGTCGCTGGGCTGTAAGTTTTGTTTCTTTATGATCTCTATGAACTGGAATGAGTTTTTTACGTGTGAGGCGATGGATTCTGCATAGGGCTGTAGTTGTTTGGCCAGAAATTTGGCTAGGTTTTGTAGAGGTGAGCCTATGGAGCTAACTATGGGTCTGAGTGGGGTTCCTTCTTTGTGTATCTTGGAGAGACCATAGTGTTTAGGGCATTTGGATGATTTCTCTCTGGGAATGATTCTTTGTTGGATTTCTTCGCTGATGGGGGAGGCTTATATTTTGGAACTAGTGGTTTTTTCTAGGTAGGTGGTGGGGTCTGTTTTTAGGGGCTTGTATGCAGAGGCTCACCTCTACAAAACCTAGCCAAATTTCTCGCCAAACAACTACAGCCCTATGCAAGCCAGAACGCAGCTGCAACATTAGCCATTTCAAACCCCTCTAATCCATACATGCAGCAGACTGACACCCACTATGAAGATGTAGCACGACCATGACCACGAAGCCAAACAACAGCAATGCAGCTCCCCAGCTCAAATCCCCCTGCAACTCAGACTAATCTGAGCACAACCAAGCCCCCACCCAAACAGGACACACACCCAGCCAACCAGAGCACAAAAAAACCCCCATCCAATCAGAGCACAGCCAAGCTCCCACCCAATCAGTTCAAACTCCCACTAGCAGTTAAAAAGGAAGAAACAGCTGCAATCACACATTGCTTCCAGAAGCACAAAGCTGAAGCCTGAAGATGACGAATGAGACTTCGTCGAAACGTCGCCAAGACACTTCCAATTTTACGCGGGACAAAACCTGAATAACCAAAGACCTACATACAAACACCCGTGAAAACCTCAGAAAACAAATATTTATTTATTTATTTATTTATTTATTTATTTATTTATTTATTTATTTATTTATTTACATTTGCTTGGCTCCCGAGTATATAATGTATATTCCTGAAAAGGTACTTTTCTCATGGTGAAATCTTGATTGAAAACTGTGGGTGTCCAAAAGGTATGGTCCAAAAAGTACAATCAAAACTGCATGTTTCTTTGGTAAGTCGCACACACAATACACAAAAGAGGCAGAGCTTGTATCACACAGTTATAGGTGCTCTGTTTTTTTAAAGTTTTGTCATTTTACAGTTCCAGCCATGTGGCACATCAATAAGAGAAAAACCTTTTTTCAGAAATTTGGAGCTGAAAACGCTTGGAATGTCCAGCTTTGCTTCAAAAGCCAGTAGAACCACCATTTTATTCATCTTTGGATAAATTTGAAATTGTGTGCTATTTCAATTCATTGAAACGGTGTGCTCATACAATTAATCTCATATATTGTATCTTTGTAGTTTGTGTCTTACATTTCTAATGAGTTTTTTTTCCTTTTCGTTCCAAGTAAGAGACATGCAGGAGAATGAGAACAAAAAGAAGTCATGCGTGTTGACATCGCGAATAATGAAACATGAAATGAGAGAAGAGAGATTTGGAAATCATGAGGAATCAAAATAAAGAAAATGGAAATAAGGGATACCTTTCAAAGAACATTGGCAGAAGTTTTTCATATCTGAAGATATGGCCCAGATGTTGCTACTGATCTGATAAGATCACAGAACAAGAAGAGAACTGCGTTTTGCAGTTATTTTTGTGCGGAACAAAAATCAAAGAGAAATTAGACTCAGAGAGTGGAACTGAGGCTAGAGACAATTAGAATGAACAGATAGCAGGGAACAATTGTAGTCAACAATTTCTTTTTTTTCTTTTTGTCCTAAGAATCCACCTGGAGAGAAACCAAATAAATGTTTGGAATGTGGAAATTTGCTTCAGGAAGAATTTATAGGATTCCGATGCATGTGCAAGAGAGTTTTCTTTCGAGCAGTCACCAGGGTCGTTTCTGCCTTTGTGTACTGTGATGAGAGCCAGAACAAAAACTACATGTTAAAATAACATTAAAATAAGTTGTTGGGATTGATTTCCGGTCAGGGTTTAATTATCTCTCATTTTAGTCACATTGGAAAACAAGAGATGTGACAAATAGCGTAAATAAATAAAATGAGTAATTTTTGGAAAGCCATTGGAGCCAGCACTGAAGGTTTCAGAGTTGACATTGGCTGGAAAGTTTCTCAAAGAATGCTCAGCCACGTTGCTGCTCAAATTGAATAAAAAGCCAGTGGTTTGTTCGGTATCATCAGCATTTTTATCACACCACATATACAGAATAGTTTAAAAAGTAATTGCCAAACTCAAAGAACTATTGATAGATGAAAGGAATAGTTTGAAATGAATGGGCTTCCCACAACTGTAACTACTGTACTCTTAATTTTTATTTTTGGAACTTTGCAGTGTGCCTTTTTTTTAAAGTAGCATTTTATTTGGTTGCCGTTTTATGGGCATTTCCTTTTTTTTTTGTTCTTTGATACAATTTCATCTCTACTTTCTTTTTCTTTCATATCCAAAAACAAATAATTTCTTCAAAGTTGGTTATTTTTTTCCTGCATCTTCTGCTTTCTACTCTGAACAATAATGGTAACTCATTTTTCTGAGCTACTTATGTTTCATCATGATCTCGAGATACATAGAAACTTGATATTCTTAAGGGTTCTTTAGACTTCACTTAAAGTATTCAGACAAAGTAAAGCTTTGTCTAGGGACGCGGTAACTCAGTGGTTAAGATGCTGAGCTTGTTGATCAGGTCAGCAGTTCAGCGGTTTGAATCCCTTGCGCTGCGTAACTGAGTGAGCTCCTGTTACGTGTCCCAGCTTCTGCCCACCTAGAGTTTGAAAGCATGTAAAAAATGCAAGTGGAAAAATAGGGACTGCTTTGGTGGGAAGGTAACAACGCTCCATGAGTGTTCGGCATTGTGTCATGCCAGCCACATGACCATAGAGATGTCTTTGGACAATGCTGGCTCTTGCTTAAAAACGGAGATGAGCACCGCCCCTAAGAGCCAGAAACAACTAGCACACACATGCAGGGAACCTGTTGTGCCTCGCCCGTCCCCCTCTCCTGTTATCTGAGCCAGAGACTGATAGTGAAGAAGAATGGCCTGGCATGTCTCCAACCCCCAGCCCAGGCACCATGCCCGGACAGACTGAGCAAATAAACCTCCCTCCTACAGCGTGTGAGCAAGAAGCCAACCACGAGCTAGAATTGCCGGCAGCTGAGCAGGACAAAACGTGGACAGATCCCTGTTTCCGGAGAATGGAGAGGCGACGTCAGCAAAAGGAAGGGAGGGGCAGGCCTGGATAAGTGCTGAGTCATGGAACCACACCCCATGGCCTATATAAAGGATCTGCTTTTTGGCATTCCTTGAGTCAGGCAAAGTCTCATCTGGTTGCTGAAGTCACACCTTGGATTCCTGCCTGCCCTGAGAACTCTGACAGGAATTTGGCAAAGCTGCAGAGGCTTTGTAGCCACGCTGGATATAGACTTCCCAGACCCGGCTGTCAGAGGAGGAGTGGGACACGACAGAACCTTTACCTTAATTTCGAATATCACTGCAATTTCCAAGGTTTTTCTTTCCCCCTTCTGAGTCTTTATTTCTTTGACAAAGTTACTAGGCTTTAAATGAAGTTACTAGGCTTTAAATGAAGCCGCTGGGTGAGGTCATCAGTGGTTTCGGGGTGAGTTATCATCTGTACACTGATGATACTCAGCTGTACTTTTCCATCCCGGACCACCCCAACGAAGCGGTCGAAGTGCTGTCCCGGTGCCTGGAAGCTGTACGGGTCTGGATGGGAAGAAACAGACTCAAGCTCAATCCCTCCAAGACGGAGTGGCTGTGGATGCCGGCACCCCGGTACAGTCAGCTGCATCCGCAGCTGACTGTTGGGGGCAAGTTAGTGGCCCCAAAGGAGGTGGTTCGCAACTTGGGCGTCCTCCTGGATGGACAGCTGTCCTTTGATGAACATCTGGCGGCCGTCTCCAGGAGGGCTTTTTACCAAGTCCGCTTCCTTGACCGGGATGCCTTATGCACAGTCACTCATGCTCTGGTTACGTCTCGGTTGGATTACTGCAATGCTCTCTACATGGGGCTGCCCTTGAGGTGCACCCGGAGGCTGCAGTTAGTCCAGAATGCGGCTGCGCGAGTAGTGATGGGAGCCGCTCGTGGCTCCCACGTAACACCACTGCTCCGTAGTCTGCACTGGCTTCCTGTGGTCTTTCGGGTGCGCTTCAAGATTTTGGTTACCACTTTAAAGCGCTCCATGGCTTAGGACCCGGGTACTTACGAGACCGCCTGCTGTTACCCTATGCCTCCCACCGATCCGTACGCTCTCATAGAGAGGGTCTCCTCAGGGTGCCGTCCGCCAAACAGTGTCAGCTGGCGGCCCCCAGGGGTAGGGCCTTCTCTGTGGGAGCATCGACGCTCTGGAATGAACTCCCCCCGGCCTACGTCAAGTGCCTGATATTCGGACCTTCCGTTGTGAGCTAAAAACATACTTATTTATTCAAGTGGGACTGGCATAATAGTTTGATTTTAAATTGGGGTTTTATTAATATTCTTAAATATTTTAAATTTAATTTTAATCATTAGCCGTTTTGTAATTTTGCTATGTTTTAATTGTACATATTTTGTATTTTATCTCCGGCTGTACACCGCCCTGAGTCCTTCGGGAGAAGGGCGGTATAAAAATTCAATAAATAATAATAATAATAATAATAAATATGTATATTTTTTCTTTCTATTTTTTCCTGATTTTACACCAAATGTCATATAGCCATCAGTCTTCCATTATATCAATCACTGCTTACTCCCTAATAAAATGTAAGGTATGTGTTTTTTTTACTTCCAAATCCTGATAGTATTTAGCTGTTAGCTGTCATGTGCTCTTTTTAGTGAAGGTAAAGGTTTCTCCTTTCCAGTTGTGTCAGACTCTAGAGGTCGGTGTTTCATTTCCGTAACAAATTCCATTTGTTAGCCAACGAAGCCAGCATTGTCCAAAGACATTTCCATGGTCATATGGCCAATGTATGACTATATGCTGAGATGCATGGAATGTTGTTACCTTTCCACCAAAGAGGCATCTACTGTATTTATCAACCTCCATTTCCTGCTTTCAAACTGCTAGGTGGCCAGGAATTGTGGCAAATAACAGGAACTCACCCCATCGATAGTGCTCAGGTCTCAAACTCAAACTTTTTTTATTAAATTCTTCTTTAGAGGGGCTACATAAGATAGTCCTTGATTTATAGCCACAATTGGGACCAGAATTTCTGTCACAGGTCATTACAATTGTGAAAACATAGACACTAAAACATTTCCCAAGACTGTTGTAACATTGAACCATCATTAAACAAATGGTCATAGGTCACATCTTCTCCAAAAGAAGTTGCACACAAGAGGTTTGCATTGCTGGTTGGGGAATTCTGGGAGTTGAAGTCCCCCAAGCTTAAAGTTGCCAACGTTGGAGATCCCTGCCCCAGGTAAAACAATGTTCCCGATGGAGGCCTTAGAAGCCTTTATTTATAACATTTATTAGGTCTGTAAGGGGCGTGATAAGCGCACCAACATGCCTACCGTCCCTGTCCTAATGTCCCTCCTTCTTCGTATCCGTTTCATGTATTCATAATCATGTTTATACATTTCATGTATTCATAATCATGTTTATATTTTTTATCTGTAATCTTGTATATGACTGACAAAAATCATAAATAAAAATTATCAGCTGCCCATCTTACCATAAGATAAATCTAGGCGGCTTAGTCATAAAAATATGTCTATACAATGAAAACATAAATAATTACAATCAAACATTAAAACCTAAGGATACATGGGGAGCACGGGGGCAGATTTGGAGGAAATGGGATCTACTGTTACTCGATCAACTACCTCCCTTGTGTTGTTCCTCCACGGGCCCCAAGCCAACTAACAGTCACATCTCTAGTCCCTTATGAAAGGATAGGAGAGTTGAGGCCAGGGGTGAAATCTAAAAATTTTCCCTACCAGTTCTGTGGGCGTGGCTTAATTGGTGGGCATGGCTTGGTGGTCAGGTGACCCGGTGGGCGTGGCCAATAATAATAAATAATAAAAACAAGAAAGTATACAAAACTTGGGACTACACCTATCTTCTTTAAAAATAGGGGCCTCTGGTGGCTCAACAGACTAATGCAGTCTGTTATTAGCACAGCTGCTTGCAATTACTGCAAGCTCAAGTCCCACCAAGCCCAAGGTTGACTCAGCCTTCCATCCTTTATAAGAAAGGTAAAATGAGGACCCAGATTGTTAGGGGCAATAAAAGTTGACTTTGTATATAATATACAAATGGATGAGACTATTGCTTAACACAATGTAAGCCGCCCTGAGTCTTCGGAGAAGGGCGGGATATAAATGTAAACAACAAAAAAAAAAATGTAAGCCGCCCTGAGTCTTCGGAGAAGGGCGGGATATAAATTCAAATTTTAAAAAAAATAGAGGCACTGGTCTACTAGCCGCCTACAGCGCTGATCAGCTGTAGTGCGGCCCTTTGAAGCGCCGCGTCAGTCATTTAAGGTCGTTTGCAGCTATATCACCACCGAGGGCTTCAGGGACAGAGAAGAGGAACAGCGAGGCGTGGGCAGTGGGGTGGGGCGGAGATTTTTGCTGCCGGTTCTCCGAACTACCCTCTCCCATTGCTACCGGATCGCGTGATCTGGTCTGAACCGGGAGCATTTCACCCCTGGTTGAGGCCAACCTCACATGCTGGCATAGGAGCGATGGCCCAATCCCAGTGGGATGAGATGGTTCCCTCAAGTAACCTGGATCCATGCCATGAAGGGAAGCTTCTGCGCATGCGCAGATTGTATTTGATGACGTCCAAGCAGGTGGGCGGAGCCTCCCACTACCACCACTAACAGTTCGCCCAAACCGGGGCAAACCGGTAGCAACCCACCACTGATTTAAAGTGATCTCTTGATCACCAAAAGATGTTCATTCACGATAATGGATTTTTTTAAAATTTGCATTTATATCCCGCCCTTCTCCGAAGACTCAGGGCGGCTTACACTATGTCAAGCAATAGTCTTCATCCATTTGTATATTATATACAAAGTCAACTTATTGCCCCCGCAACAATCTGGGTCCTCATTTTACCTACCTTATAAAGGATGGAAGGCTGAGTCAACCTTGGGCCTGGTGGGACTTGAACCTGCAATAATTGCAGGCAGCTGCTGTTAATAACAGGCTGCATTAGCCTGTTGAGCCACCAGAGGATTTGCAATTACAACCATGTGGTTTGCTTAATGACTGTGGTGGCTTGCTTTAGACATCATAAAAAGTCTCATAAAGTCAAGTCCTGTCACGTGGTGCCTTGATTTATGATGGCGATGACTTACAACTGAAATTACAGGTGCCATTGTGGTTGTAAGTTGAGGTCTTTCTGTAATGGTTAAAAACCCAGGCTAGAAACTAGAAGATTGTGAGTTATAGTTCCACCATAGGCATGAAAGTCAGTCACTCTCTCAGTCCACAATGCCAGGTTGGTCAATTTCCTGTCAGAACCAGTGGAGCAATACTTGGTTGTTCCAAAACAAAGCAGACACTGTATTTGACTTGCAGGATAAAGGGCTAAGGAGAAGAATAAAAGTAAAATTCTCCTGACGTATAAGTGCATTAGGTGACATGAGATGACCTTCCTACACTGAGCATGAAGGCTCTGATTGCAACTAACTTCCGACTTCTTAAAAACTCAGTCTACAATTCTGGCACCATGACACTAGTGGAAAATTATAGTTTGATTTTGGTTTTCCGCCCATTGTCAGCTTTAAATAGGAACATTTATTCTGTTAACATTTATTAAGAAGCGTGATTGCGCAGTAGTTAGAATGCAGAATTGCAGGCTAATTCAGCTCACTGTCAGCAGTTTGATTCCCACCAGCTCAAGATTGATTCAGTCTTCCATCCTTCTGAGGTTGGTAAAATGAGGACCCAGATTGTAAAGGGCAATATGCTGACATTATAAACCGCTTAGAGGGGGCTATAAAGTACTATAAAGCAGTATATCAATCTAAGTGCTATTATCATTGCTATTCTTTCACTTAAACTATTGCTAAGCCACCACTGCAATCAATTTGTTACATTTTCATAGAGGAAAATTAAAAAAAAAAGCTTTCCTTCAATTAAAGCTTAAATCCTGGTGGCTTCCTGGATGTGGTTTTGCATTCAAAGGTTCTAAAAGGCCATTTCCAACACTGATTCTGAATGTATCTGAGTCTAAGCCTCAGTCAAGCTGTAAGCAGGCAGAGTTGTTTACATTTATGGCCTTCAGGTTTAGTGCAGGATGTTGGCCTAACATTACCTTTGCTATTTGGCAAAACGGCTGCTCAAGAGAGTTTTGAAGCAGAGTATGACTGAAAGTGGTTTTTTTTCTAAGTCTTTGCATCTGGGGACCTCTCTTGCTAATTTGGTTTGTTATTGGCTTCAAAAGATAATAAACTTTCCAGAGAGAGAGCGTGCGAGCAGCTAGAAAAGAAATCCCTAGTTTTCATAATTATAGGGGAGAAAAGTGAAGCCTGTCACAACTCCTCTACAGAGGCAGAGCTGAAGCTGAGCCCGTAAACAAAACCTGGTTACGTGATTTGAATGAAATTTCTCGTGTAGTGATTTTCCAAGATGTGATGATGAAAGAGCCTGCAACAGTGGCTAATTAATGCTTACGTACTTGACAAACTTCAAATAGCTCCCTTATGAGTTACAGCCATTTAACGCCTCCATTAAGTCTTATGATTAAATTAATTTGGAACACAGAATTCAAAACAAGATTAACTTCCCACACCAACTCTGAAGGCCCTAATGTAAATATTTTCCAATTTAGGGGGGGAAATTAGTGTCACTAGATAATTTCAGACTCTGGACTTCTGGTTTTTTGTTTTTTTTTAAATTTGCATTTATATCCCGCCCTTCTCCGAAGACTCAGGGCGGCTTACACTATGTTAGCAATAGTCTTCATCCTATTTGTATATTTACAAAGTCAACTTATTGCCCCCCCCCAACAATCTGGGTCCTCATTTTACCTACCTTATAAAGGATGGAAGGCTGAGTCAACCTTGGGCCTGGTGGGACTAGAACCTGCAGTAATTGCAGGCAGCTATGTTAATAACAGACTGTCTTACCAGTCTGAGCCACAGAGACCCTGGTTCCTATGCGCCTCCCTGCATAGAGCAAGACAAGCCATAGTCCTTCACTTCAAAATGTGCTAAGCCAGGTAGAATAAAGGGTTGAATGCAAGGTATTTCAGGGTCACCCCCAAAAAAGCCCTCTTTCCATCCCTTCCCCAAATAGGAGCTTTGCTGTTTGGGTAGTGTTTTGTGTGCTGCAAGCCTCTCGATTCCCTTGTCCCCCTCTTGCCAGGCTCCCCTTTATTTATTCCTTTACAGATAGTCCTCGATTTACAACAGTTCATTTAGTGACTGCTCAAAGTTACAACAGCACTGGAAAAAAAATGACTTATGACCGTTTTTCACACTTACAGCACCCCATGGTCACAGGATCACAATTCAGATGCTTGCAACGGACTCACATTTATGACCGTTTCACTGTCCCCAGGTCATGAGATCACCTTTTGCGACCTTTGGACAAGCAAAGTCAATGGGGAAGCCAGATTCACTTAACAACCATGTTATTAACTTAAGAACTGCAGTGATTCACTTAACAACTGTGGCAAGAAAAGTCATAAAAATGGGGCCACACTCATTTAACAAATGTCTCGCTAAGCCACAACAATTTGGGGCTCAATTGTTGTCGTAAGTTGAGGGCTACCTGTATTTATTTATTCCCCCTTTACAAAAAGGTTGGGGATCCCCGAGCTTTCCAGGTGTGGTTGGGTAACAACTTTCACCCTCTTACCATTAAGTAAGTAAGTAGTAGTGCATGGTACAGCTGCCTGCAATTACTGCAGGTTCTAGTCCCACCAGGTCCAAGGTTGACTCAGCCTTCCATCCTTTATAAGGTAGGTAAAATGAAGACCCAGATTGTTGGGGAGGCAATAAAAGTTGACTTTGTAAATATACAAATAGAATGAGACTATTGCCTTATACACTGTAAGCCGCCCTGAGTCTTCGGAGAAGGGCGGGATATAAATGTAAATAAATAAATAAACAAACAAATAAATACTACATAGTAGTACCATGCACTACTATTAATCTTCTCATAGTTCCATCACCAATCTCTTTCCACTTATGACTGTATGACTATAACTTTGTTGCTGGCAATCCTTATTTTTTTTTTTGTTTGTTTACATTTTTATTTTTTGTTTACATTTATACCCCGCCCTTCTCATAAGACCCTTCAATCTGGGTCTTATGATTTATATTGATATATTGACCATCAATTGTGTTGTAAATGTTGTACCTTGATGAATGTATCTTTTCTTTTATGTACACTGAGAACATAGGCACCAAGACAAATTCCTTGTGTGTCCAATCACACTTGGCCAATAAAAATTCTATCTATCTATTCTATCTTATTTATTTTCATTTGTCAAAACAGTATACAAACATCGACATAAAACAACAACACATCATATAAGAAAAATATATACATAAGCAAAAGAATGCAATAACTATGTTAATTTGATATAATGAAAAGGAACAATAGGACAGGAACGGTAGGCACTTTTGTGCTCTTATGCACGCCCCTTACAGTCCTTATATTTAGGGGCACTGGCTGGGAATAGAGCCACTGAAACTCCTGCAGATGTGAAAGAATAGTGTAGGAATTTAGCACCCACCCCCCTCCTAGAAGAATGAAATATTCTAGGAAATATTTTAAAAAGCAGAATATTATACCTTCCTGGATGAGAAATGGAGAAACATATTTTAAAGACAAAGGAGCTCCCTGCAACTTCCTGACTCCCCCCCATCTTTGTCAATGGGCCATTAAAAGCCTCAGCTAAGCTCACTCATTCTCCCCACCTTTGTCAATGGGCAATTAAGGCTTCAACCAAGCTCACTCAATCCCCCCATGATTTGCAACACAATACAACTGAAACTCACCACATGGCAAGGCTCAAGCAAGCTTGAGAGACAGCCAGCAAGGCTAGCTAAGACCCCACCCCTGGGAGTCTGACAACCAATCAGGATACTCTTCCTGTGCCCCAGAAAGGTCAAAGCTCAGAAAATCATAAAGCCAGGGAGCACACAGGATCTCAGCCCCTTTTCTGTTCAGGAACTCAAGCCATGTGATCCTGACCACCATTAAACCATCTTTCCAAGCAGCCTCCATGTTTCCAGTGTCTTTGTCCCCACTTGGAACTGAACCCAGATGGATATTTCTTCCAACAATTGGCACCCACAGATGGGACTCCAAGCTAACCTAACCAATGGACCTGGCCCAGGTAAGCCTCCCTTGCTAGCAGCAGACCCATTGAGTCTGTGGGTAAGTTTTCCTGGACCTTGGCCATTTGGAACTAGGTTTTAAAGGGTTTTGAGTGTTGAGCTCAAAGACTGCTTGGAAAGAAGGTGAGTACCTCTAAATTTTAATTTTAAGCATGGAAAAGCATGGGAAATATGTGTATGCCTGCATGTGTGTGAATGAGAGAGCCCTGCTCCCAATCACAGCTGGATCTTGCATCCTCTGTGCATTTCCTAACCGCAGAAAGACCAAAAGTCTGGAGAGCATGGGGGTTTTGCCAGAGCACAGGACCTTCTGTTAGGGAAGGAAGAAGTGTGTGTGTGGGATTCCACCTAAGGAAACAGTCTGATTCCACCTCTTTGAGCAACCTCTAGCCGCACCTCTGCCTACTGCTAGCTCCACCGAGCCATGACCGGTAGGATAGAGAAAGCAAGGGGGGGAAGCCAAATGTGGAACTTTGTGTTTTCGAGGAATGGAAGCTGAGTGAAAGGAAAAGAAGTGTGAAGGGGGAAAAAAAGAAATATATAGGAACTATCGGTGTATCTAAAAAGGAAAGCAAAGCCTAAAGTGGAGCATGTGGAGTGAGAGGAGGTGCTCGTACCTGCTGTAGGGGCAGCAAGGTCCTCCGGGATCACTATTTTTTTTATTGGTGATCTTCAAATAAGAGTTCCCTTAAGGAAGGGGCCCATACTTCGACAGAAGGGAGTCGGAGTCCTTCGCGGATACCTTTTTTTTCCGAAACTGCGGGAGTGCCCGGCTATGACAAAGTGAGCCTCACATTCCGAGGATCATGGGAAGCGTAAGCTCGAGGGTAGAGGGAAATCCCCTGAGAGACATGCTTGGGGCCTGGGACGCCAGGCAGGTGCCAGTGTTGACTGGCATGCGAGAATAGAAATTGAAGAAATTGTGTAAAAAAATGGGCTTTGCTAAGAGATAACACCAGGAAGACAAATTTGGCTAAATAAAGGTACTTAAAAGAAAAGGGAAATATATAAATAGGAATGTTTGGGTTTTTGTTTGTTTTGTTTGCTTGTTTGTCTCTTTCTCTGTCTTCTATGGAACCACGTGGTCTGTCTGTTAAGATTTGTGCCTTCCCTAATTTAACTGAGATTTATGGTGGGAATGATCAGTGTGTGTGTAAATCTCAGAGTTTTGTTTTTCTCTTTGTCCTCCTTGTTTTTTATGTGTGTATGTCTGTCTTTGTGGGCCCTTGAGGTAATTGTAACTGTAAAATGTATCTGATCTCTAGAGACAAGAATTTTAAATTGTTAGGGAAAAACAAAAACAAAAGGTTGAAACAATGAAAATGGGGAAAAGAGAGAGAGAGAAAAAGGAAAGAAAGAGCCTTTACCCTATTTCTGTTTGGCCGACAGAAACGGGATAGAGAACTTTTCATTTCTGCTTTTGTCTCCTTCTCTCTCTTTATCTTAAAGTAACAACTCAAGTTTATAAGGAAACATTTTAAGTTCACTTACAAGATAAGTTTATGAGGAAACGTTTTAAGTTCACTTACAAGAGAAAAAAAAAATTCAGTCTTGCATTTACTGTGTGTTTAAATGATTTTACCTGTTCCTGAAGCATGTGAATCCAGTTTTTTCTTTCTCATCAGTTGTTGAAACTGCATTATCTTTTAGTAACTGCAATATTGATGTGTTGTTTCTTTTCAAACTCTGCCTGCAAGATATCTACCCCCCTCCTTTTTTAATCCTGTTACAATGCCTTTCCTGAGAAGATTACCCACAAAAGTGGGGAGGAGATCCTGTTCTAATGTCTTTCAGCCCTGAAAAGATGACTCTGCAACTGTGGAAGCAGAGCACATGGTTCCAGATGCTGCCCCCAGAGGAGACCTTCCATTTGTTGGAGCCAGGAATTGAGTTTGAATCCAGCCCCCACTGAAAGTCATCATAGCAACCAGATTGGAGCAGACCTTTCCAAACCTGACTGACCAACAAGCATGCTACCCAGCAGACATGAAAAAAAGGACCCTGAGATGTATAAGTAAAGACTAAAGGACTCTTTTCAATTCCCAGAAGACAACTGGAAAGACTATGGGGGAGGTGGAAAATTCATTGTAAGGTTTTCTTTCTTGTCTCATTTACATTGTAATCAGTCTAAAGTACTCATGTAAGGATTGTATTTGAGTGGCTACCAGAGCAAGTTCTGAACACCTTAGATTTCTGTCTGATGGTAGGGAAATTCTTCCAGCATGTTCGTAATGTTTGTATTGCCTGTATTGTAAAAGTAGCTGCATACAAAGGCACACACAGAGAGACACCATTCAGAATTAGACTGAAACTATTCCCTTCACTTACCTCCACACAAGACTTTTAGGTTGATTTTTGCTCTGTGGCACTAAAAGCCCAAGGAGTCAGATCTCCCTGCTAATTCCATGGGGGAGGGGCATCCCCCTCAGGCAATTCCTCTCTTGAAGAGATAGCAGAAAAAGTGATATCCAAAACCCAAGCCCTGACTATGACTCACAAATGATGCTGCCCAGTTGCCCAGTAAAGCAAGATATGTTGCACTGGTGGTCTCATGAGTAGAAGTCCCAGGGCTCATTGTGTGTAATTTAAAAAAAAAAGAAAGAAAGAAAGGAAAAAGCCTGGATTGCACACTGATTAACCTCAATTTGGACTGGAAAAAAATCTTGGATAGACTAAAGTAAGAGCTAGGGCAGGTTTAGTAACCAACCCTTGGAAATGGGCAGCCTGTAATTTAAAGGAAAGCCATGGCTGTGAAAATTTTGGGATGTGTGCTTGCTTGACCTGACTGGAAGCTCTCAGAAAGTGATATCTAACAGCTGAAATTAATTGGCATAGAAAATTGGATACTGTAAAATTCTTACCAGAACTTTTCCCCTGGCTGCTAGACCTTCATGGTTGAAAGCTTTTGGGAGCCACTGAAGGAATCTTTTTTTCTGTTGTCTCTATCAATGGCTTCCTTTGCATCAGGAAAATTAAAAGCACCCACTGATTTGATCAATTTTAATTTTTGCCAAGAGCATGTTTCAAAACTCACATGTTTTGAAAAAAAAAAAAAAAAAAAGTAGGGATTGTAGGAATTTAGCACCCACCCCCCTCCTAGAAGAATGAAATATTCTAGGAAATATTTTAAAAAGCAGAATATTATACCTTCCTGGATGAGAAATGGAGAAACATATTTTAAAGACAAAGGAGCTCCCTGCAACTTCCTGACTCCCCCCCATCTTTGTCAATGGGCCATTAAAAGCCTCAGCTAAGCTCACTCATTCTCCCCACCTTTGTCAATGGGCAATTAAGGCTTCAACCAAGCTCACTCAATCCCCCCATGATTTGCAACACAATACAACTGAAACTCACCACATGGCAAGGCTCAAGCAAGCTTGAGAGACAGCCAGCAAGGCTAGCTAAGACCCCCACCCCCTGGGAGTCTGACAACCAATCAGGATACTCTTCCTGTGCCCCAGAAAGGTCAAAGCTCAGAAAAATCATAAAACCAGGGAGCACACAGGATCTCAGCTTTTTCTGTTCAGGATCTCAAGCCATGTGATCCTGACCACCATTAAACCATCTTTCCAAGCAGCCTCCACGTTTCCAGTGTCTTTGTCCCCACTTGGAACTGAACCCAGATGGATATTTCTTCCAACAATAGAATAGAATAGAATAGAATTTTTTTTATTGGCCAAGTGTGATTGGACACACAAGGAATTTGTCTTGGTGCATATGCTCTCAGTGTACATAAAAGAAAAGATACGTTCATCAAAGAGGGACACTATTAGATACCTCAGCTAGAGTGGTTACCAATTATAATTCTACTGTACAATTTGTGGTAGCCAGGTGTGCGTCAGCTAAGCGTGGGAAAATCCGCCGCTCCTTTCCCACGGGGTGGGGCACCTTCTGCCCTTTTCGCAACATCTTCGGGACTTGCGCGCCAAGAGACTCTCTCCCCCACCTCACTCTGCCAAGACCGGAGACCAAGGAAAAAGGCCGTTATTCCACAGCTTCTCCCCCACCCCCAATTCTCGCAGCCGGTAACTTCGCCCGAAATCCATCGGGGATGCTTAGTCTGAAAGTCCTGGTTGCTCTCAACGGCTCTATGCCGAGGGGAAAGGGGCGGGGCCGAGTCCTTCTGGCGCAGCCTCCCTGGAGAAGCGTACAGTCAGTACGTTCTACGTCGCACGTAACCACCCCCTCCACCGCCTCCGAGCATTCGTGCGCAGAATCTCCTGTGTGAAGCACAACGGAGCATGCGCGAGAGAATGTTGCCAACGGGAGCTCGCAGGCGGTTTTTTTTTTTTTTTAAATTTCAAAGAATGCCAGCGACGCGCGAGGGCAACCGTTGCTTGTGACGTCACTCGGCGGAACGGCGCCTGCGCGCAGTAACGGCGCCAAAGGCTGCCTCCGAGCTGAGGGAAAGTTGGACCTTTTTCCGGAGTCTTTTCCTAGAGCTGCTGAGGCGGCAGCGCTGCGGAGTAGCTGCCCCTATTTAAACCTGACAGATAGCAATAGCGCTTAGCTTTATATACCGCGTCAGGGCGCTTTACACAGCCCTCTCTAAGCGGTTTACAAAGTTAGCATATTGCCCTCAACAATCTGGGCCCCTACCAAGATGTCCCTCAGACGAGTCCCGTAATGGCACCTCAGCCGCAGAGACGGTGGAGATGTTGCAAGTTTATTTATTTATTTATGGATTGTATATTGCCGCCTATTCGCGCAAGTTGCTGTTGAGATAGCTCCAGTTTAAGATGGTGATGACTACATGAATAGAATAGAATTTTTATTGGCCAAGTCTGATTGTAGGTTTAAGTAGACGTTAAAAGACACTGACGTGCCGGCAAGCCTCAGAATAAACGTACCAAGAAAACCTTGATTTGCAGTTGACGCTTGGCCTGAAATTAAGAATATCTCACTTGCTCCATTGGAATCTCTTGTATGCCTTTGATTTGATTTGATTATTTGATTATTTTTATATTATATTTTTATTTTATTCATTTTTTATTTTTATTTTATAACTTTATATAGCTGTTTACTCTCACAGTGACTCTAGAAGGCTTACAGACAGTAGAACACAAAATATATTTAAAAAATGATAAAAAACAGTTAGTTCAGAATGCGGCTGCGCGGGTAACACCACTCCTGCGCAGACTGCACTGGCTGCCGGTGGTCTCTCGGGTGCACTTCAAGGTGTTGGTCACTACCTTTAAAGCGCTCCATGGCTTAGGGCCTGGGTACTTACGGGACTGCCTTCTGCTACCGAACACCTCCCACCGACCCGTACGCTCACACAGAGAAGGGCTTCTCAGGGTGCTGTCCGCCAAGCAATGTCGGCTGGCGGCCCCAAGGGGAAGGTCCTTCTCTGTGGGGGCTCCTACCCTCTGGAACGAACTTCCCCCTGGATTGCGTCAACTGCCTGACCTTCGGACCTTCTGCCGCAAGCTGAAGACCTATTTGTTTATTCGCGCGGGACTGGCTTCGTAATTTTAAATTTTATAATTTTATAAGTTTTAGAGAGTTTAATTTTAATGGTATATTGTTTTAAACTTTAGACAATTGTATTGTAGGAATTTAGCACCCACCCCCCTCCTAAAAGAATGAAATATTTTAGAAAATATTTAAAAAGGCAGAATATATTTCCCTGGATGAGAAATGGAGAAACATGTTTTAAAGACAAAGGAGCTTCCTGACTCCCCCCCCACCTTTGTCAATGGGCCATTAAAGCTTCAGCCAAGCTCACTCAATCCCCCCACCTTCCTCAATGGACCATCATTTGCAACACAAAGAACAGAAACTCACCACATGGCAAGGCTCAAGCAAGCTTGAGGAACAACCTACAATGTTAGCTAAGACCCCTAGACCACCTGGGAGTTTGACAACCAATCAGGATACTCTTCCTGTGCCCCAGAAAGTTCAAAGCTCAGAAAAAGCATAAAACCAGGGAGCACACAGGATCTCAGCCCTTTTCTGTTCAGGAACTCAAGCCATGTGATCCTGGCCACCATTAAACCATCTTTCCAAGCAGCCTCCATGTTTCCAGTGTCTTTGTCCCCACTTGGAACTGAACCCAGATGGATATTTCTTCCAACAGTATAATAAGTTTTTTAATCTTTGTTTTATTTGTATATTGTCTATCTTTTATTATGGCTGTGAACCGCCCTGAGTCCTTCCGGAGAAAGGCGGTATAAAAATCTAATAAATAATAATAATAATAATAATTCTAAATTTGGCGACACATTTATAACGATTGTAATATTTAAGCATTATATAGGTAGTCGTTGACTTAAGGCTAGAGTTGAGCCTAGAATTTGTTGCTAAGTGAGACAGACAAGTAAACTGCCCCATTTTGCAATCTTTCTTGCCACAGTTGTTAAGTGAATGTTGCAGATCTTAAATGAATAAAATGGTTGTTAAGTGAATCTGGCTTCCCCCATGGATTTTACTTGTCAGAAGATCGCAAAAGGTGATCACATGACCTTGGAATACCTACAACTCCTACAAGCAGAAAAATAGATAAATAAAAAAATGAGAGCAAGAAAAGAGTTCAGAGGTCAGAGAAATAGTCTGGACTGCTCTTTGTGTCAAGAGAGCTAGGCTCTGTTATCCACATCCTTCACTTTAGTTTCCACAGGACTCAGATCTTTTTCATCTTATCTGGTTTTTTTTCAATCCAAAGCTAGAGAGGAACAAGATCTCCCCCTGAACTATGAGCAACCAAATTGTGCCAGGGTTGAACCCACAAAACCAATAAGGTTACTAAATGTCCTATTACCTCAAATCAGGGATGAAATGTAAAATTTGTTACTACCCGTTCTCTGTGGGCGTGGCTTGGTGGTGGTAATATGACTGGGTGGGCGTGGCCAACTTTTTTTTTTACTTTTAAAAGCATTTTTTCTACAACCTCTTCGGCAGAAGGAAAAATGCTTTTAAAAGGCTCCTCTGACAATTCCAGCTGAGTTGCCTGATCGTCAGAAGCTTTTCTTTTCTTTTAAAAGCATTTTTTTTTGCCGAAGAGGTTGTAAAAAAATGCTTTTAAAGAGTTCTGATGATCCCAACTGAGGCATGCAAACATCAGAAGCTTTTTTTTTACTTTTAAAGGCATTTTTTCGGCCGAAGAAAAAATGCCCTTAAAAGTAAAAAAAAAAAAAACCTCTGATGATTGCGCGGCTCAGCTAGGCATGGTGTGTGTGTGGGGTGTAGGGATTTTTGCTAACGGTTCTCCGAACCACCTGCAGCCATTGCTACCAGATTGGGCGATCTGGTCTGAACCGGGAGCATTTCACCCCTGCCTCAAATGCTTCTTTTGGTTGTCCATTTAGCAACTCGTTTTAAAATTAAACATTTTCTGGCTTTTTAAAATCTTTTTTTAAAAAAAATTGGATTATTTATTTATTTATTTATTATTTATTTTATTTATTTATTTTATCACATTTATATACCGCCCTATCTCCCAGGGGACCCAGGGCGGTTCACAGGCAAGTAAAAAGCACATATAAATACAGACTAAAATAACAGTTAAAAAACTTATTCTACATGGCCGAATTATTAAAAGCAATATAAATAATAAAACCCATTTAAAACCAGTATAAATTTAAAATCTAATCCAGTCCTGCGCAGATGAATAAATGTGTTTAAGCTCGCGACGGAAGGTTCGGAGGTCCGGAAGTTGACGAAGTCCTGGGGGGAGTTCGTTCCAGAGGGTGGGAGCCCCCACAGAGAAGGCCCTTCCCCTGGGTGTCGCCAGACGGCACTGCCTAGCTGACGGCACCCTGAGGAGTCCCTCTCTGTGAGAGCGCATGGGTCGGTGAGAGGTATTCGGTAGCAGTAGGCGGTCCCGTAAGTAACCCGGCCCTATGCCATGGAGTGCTTTAAAAATGGTTACCAATGATAAGATAAAGATGGATTGTTTTCACAATGCTAGTCATTCAAATTATTGTGTAGGATCTGCTTAAGAAGGGGGTTGGACTAGAAGATCTCTGAGGTCCCTTCCAATTCTGTTATTCTGTTTGGCCTTGTATACTGTTGGTTTCTTTCTCTTTGTTGGTCAATTGATTGGACAGCCTAGATTTATGTTATTTAGTTTATTTCCTGATTGCTGCAGTGAAACAATTTTTCACTGTAACTTTTGTTGCTATGTTACAAACTTCAGAAACCGTTACAGAAACATATGCAACCAAATAAAAACTGAATGCACAAATTACCACACCAAGCAAGAAGAAAACCTTCTACGCACAAATTCCAATCGTGCCTTTTATAATTTTGTCAACAGTAAACTTAAAGATTCAAGATCCATCCCACCACTAAAAGATTCTAACAACAAAGAATGCAATGACGAAACAGTCAAAGCAAACCTCTTCAACATTTTCTTTGGCTCAGTTTTTGTTAACTCCGATAACACATATCCAACATTCCACAAACGAACCAGCAATGACTATGATGATTTAACTCATATAGATTTCACAGAAGACAACGTTGGTAAAGCTCTTCACAACTTAAAACCATCGCTTTCTATTGGACCTGATGGTCTATGTGCATATTTCTTAAAAAAACTTTCCATTAATATAGCTGAACCCCTAAGTATTATCTTTGATAAAGCTTTCACTACCAGTTCTCTTCCCAAACTTTGGTCACTAGCCACAGTCATCCCCATCTTCAAAAAGGAGACCCCAGCTTAGTCGAAAACTACAGACCGATCTCCCTTTGCTCGTCACCTGCAAAGTCATGGAATCTATCATCAATCAATCCATTACCTCACACTTAGAAACTAACAACCTACTCTCCAACAAACAATTTGGTTTCAGGAAAAGTTATCATGTAACTTACAACTTCTCCACTGCAAAACATATGGACTTCAAATCTAGATCAAGGCAAATCAATAGATGCAATCTACATAGACTTCTGCAAAGCTTTTGACTCAGTAGTACACGATAAACTTCTCCTTAAACTAACATCCTATGGCATCTCAGGACCCCTCCACAAATGGATATCTGCTTTTCTGTCTAACAGACAACAAGTGGTCAAAATTGGCAATGCTTTATCAAATCCTGTTCCTGTCAAGAGTGGCGTTCCTCAAGGCAGCGTCCTTGGACCAACACTCTTTATTCTATACATTAATGATCTTTGTGACCATATCTCAAGTAATTGTGTTCTCTTTGCTGACGATGTCAAACTATTTAACACCACAGACAACACTTCTATCATTCAAAACGACCTTGACCATCTAACCGCTTGGTCTAAAATTGGCAGCTCAAATTTCAACCAGCAAATGCTCAGTCTTACATATAGGAAAAAGAACTCTAAAACTAAGTACATACTAGATGGACATTACCTTACAGACGACCCCATCCCATTAAAGACCTTGGAGTTTTCATGTCAAATGATCTAAGTGCCAAAGCCCACTGCAACTACATAGCAAAAAGCTCTAAGAGTTGTAAACCTAATTTTATGTAGCTTCTTTTCCAAAACACCACACTACTAACCAGAGCATATAAAACATTTGCTAGACCAATTCTAGAATACAGCTCACCTGTTTGGAACCCTCACCACATCTCTGACATCAATACAATTGAGCGTGTCCAGAAATATTTTACAAGAAGAGTTCTCCATTCCTCTGAAAACAACAAAATACCTTATCCCACCAGACTTGAAATCCTAGGCTTAGAAAACTTGGAACTCCGTCGCCTTCGACAAGACCTAAGTTTAACTCACAGAATCATCTATTGTAATGTCCTTCCTGTCAAAGACTACTTCAGCTTTAATTGCAATAATACAAGGGCAACCAATAGATTTAAACTTAATGTAAACCGCTTTAATCTAGATTGCAGAAAATATGACTTCTGCAACAGAATCATCAGTGCTTGGAATACTTTACCTGACTCTGTGGTCTCTTCCCATAATCCTAATAGCTTTAACCAAAAACTTTCTACTATTGACCTCACCCCATTCCTAAGAGGACCATAAGGGGCGTGCATAAGCGCACAAACGTGCCTACCGTTCCTGTCCTATTGTTTTTCTTTTCTTCTTCCTATATATGTTTATATGTGTATATACTATATAATCTTTTTGTATGATGTTGTGACAAAAATAAATAAATAAAAAATAAATAAAATCTTGGCATCTGCTAATGTTAAACAGCATACCCTCCTTTTCTAGTTAGTAATACTCAAAAAGAAGAGCAATGTTGCCCTCTAGTGTTCAATGTATTTTTGAATATATTTGATCTGGAGTACACCAGGAATACTCACTCACTCCATTGTCTCCTCAAATCAGCTGGAAAGGAGCTCCAGAAAGGCTTTCTCCTATCCCACAAGGAAAATTTGCCAGTTTCTGAATACCTGGCCATATTTTGCCCATCCCAAATCCAAATGCGGATTGTACAGGCATTGCCTGCAGAATTGTATAGAGCAGTGGTAATCAACTTGGTCCCTACCGCCCACTAGTGGGCGTTCCAGCTTTCATGGTGGGTGGTAGCGGTTTTGTCCGATACTGAAGCACTTTCCTTTTTTTTTAATTTAATTGACTTTTTAAAAAAATTTCATAGCATTATTTAAAAACATTTTCATTAGGTTTTCATAAAATTCCCCATGACAATTTAAATTTCTGTAAATATACTATTTGTATCGCCCGCGCATAAGTTTAGTTCACGTTACGTAAGTGAAACTAAATAGTAAGTAATTATTAGTACATGCTTTAACTTGCTGAAACTCTGCTTTATAAATTTTATAAAGTAAAATTACTTCCCTACTTTATAAATCACCATTAATGGGGAACCGGTGGGCGGTTAGAAAACTTTACTACTAAAGAGATAAAAAAGTGGGCGGTAGGTATAAAAAGGTTGACTACCCCTGGTATAGAGGGTGTTTTCATCATCCGAGCCTCATCTACCTTTAAAGTGGAAGTGGCCATGAGTGAAAACTTGCCAGGAGTTCTTTCAGGGATAAAGAGGGAAATCTTGGTTGTTTAGTGCAGGGGTCTCCAACCTTGGCAACTTTTTAAGACTTGTGGACTTCAACTCCCAGAGTTCCTCAGCCAGCTTGGCTGAGGAACTCTGGAAGTTGAAGTCCACAAGTCTTAAATTTGCCAAGGTTGGAAACCCCTGGTTTAGTGGACCAGCGAGATGCTGTGGACATTGTATACGTGGAGGCCTCAGTAAGGCATCGACCATGGTATCCTGCTGCGACGGTTGGGGGGATTGGGAGTGGGAGGCACTGTGTATCGGTGGTTCTCCTCCTATCTCTCTGACCGTTCGCAGACGGTGTTGACAGGGGGGCAGAGGTCGACCCCAAGGCGCCTCACTTGTGGGGTGCCTCAGGGGTCTGTTCTCTCGCCTCTCCTGTTCAACATCTATATGAAGCCGCTGGGTGAGGTTATCCGTGGTTTCGGGGTGGATTATCATCTGTACGCTGATGACACTCAGCTGTACATTTCCACCCCGAACCACCCCAATGAAGCCGTTGAGGTGATGGGCCGGTGTCTTGAGGCCGTACGGGTCTGGATGGGGAGGAACAGGCTTCGACTCAACCCTTCCAAGACAGAGTGGCTGTGGGTGCCGGCGTCCCGGTACAGTCAGCTTACACCATCGCTGACTGTGGGGGAGGAAGTACTGACCCCAGGAGGAGTGCGCAACTTAGGCGTTCTCCTGGACGACCGGCGGCCCTTAGAGGATCATTTGACAGCCCTCGCCAGGGGAGCTTTTTATCAGGTCCACCTGATCCGCCAGTTGCGCCCCTTCCTTGACCGGGACGCCACGACGGTCACTCACGCCTCGCCACTTCCGCCTGGACTATTGCAATGCTCTCTACATGGGGCTCCTTGAAGAGCACCCGAGGCTCCAGTTAATCCAGAATGCGGCCGCTGGTGATAGAGGGAGCACCGCGTTGCTCCATATAACACCTATCCTGCGCGGCCTATACTGGCTACCGGTAGTCTTCCGGTGCAATTCAAGGTTTTGGTTACCATCTTTAAAGCGCCCATGGCTTAGGACGGGATACCTTCGAGACCGCCTTCTGCCGCCGATTGCCTCCCAACGACCTGTGCGCTCCCACAGAGTGGCCCTCCTCAGGTGCCGTCGACCAAACAATGCAAGTTGGCGACCCCAGGGAGGAGTGCGCAACTTAGGCGTTCTCCTGGACGACCGGCTGTCCTTAGAGGATCATTTGACAGCCGCCGCCAGGGGAGCTTTTATCAGGTCCACCTGATCCGCCAGTTGCGCCTTCCTTGACCGGGACGCCTTACGCACGGTCACTCACGCCTCGCCACTTCCGCCTGGACTATTGCAATGCTCTCTACATGGGGCTCCCCTTGAAGAGCACCCGGAG
This sequence comes from Ahaetulla prasina, assembly GCF_028640845.1. NCBI lineage: Eukaryota > Metazoa > Chordata > Lepidosauria > Squamata > Colubridae > Ahaetulla > Ahaetulla prasina. Next base: position 25,650,177 of record NC_080540.1, on the reverse strand, counting down.
GCTCCAGTTAATCCAGAATGCGGCCGCGCGGGTGATAGAGGGAGCACCGCGTTGCTCCCATATAACACCTATCCTGCGCGGCCTATACTGGCTACCGGTAGTCTTCCGGGTGCAATTCAAGGTTTTGGTTACCATCTTTAAAGCGCTCCATGGCTTAGGACCGGGATACCTTCGAGACCGCCTTCTGCCGCCGATTGCCTCCCAACGACCTGTGCGCTCCCACAGAGTGGCCCTCCTCAGGGTGCCGTCGACCAAACAATGCAAGTTGGCGACCCCCAGGAGGAGGGCCTTCTCTGTGGCGGCACCAGCCCTGTGGAATGAGCTTCCTCCAGGATTACGACAACTCCCTGACCTCCGGACCTTCAGACGTGAACTGAAGACTCTATTATTTCAGCGTGCGGGACTAGCCTAAGAACAAAATGTTTTAGCTAAATTTTAATGGGGGTTTTAATGGTTTTTACTGTTTTAGTGATCAGGCTATGATAATATTTAGTTTTAACTGGATTTTAATGTTTATTTATTATATTGTTTTTATATTGTTTTAATATGCCTGTGAATCGCCCTGAGTCCTACGGGAGATGGTGCGGTATATAAGTTTGATAAATAAAAATTTGACAAAGTAGACCACAGCCTACTTCTTGGATAGATAGAAAAATGTGGGATAGACTGTATCACCACTGCCAGATGGATTCGTAACTGGCAGACCAATTGTGAAGTCCTCAATGGAATTACATCCACATGGAGGGAAGCATGCAGAGGGGCATGCCAAGGTTCAGTCTTAGGCCCAGTACTCTTCAACATCTTCATAAATGAGTTAGATGTGGGGTTTTCATCAAATTTGCAGAAGATACCAAACTGGGGTGAGAGGAGAAATAGCCAATGATCCAGAAGAGAGGTTCAAGTTCCAAAAGGATCTCGACAGGCTTGAACATTGGGCTCTATCTAACAAAATTCAATTCAGTGCTGACTAAAAAAAAAGTAAAAAAAAAAAGTAAGGTTTTACACGGGCAAAAAAAACCCAAATGCACAGATATAGAATAGGTGGTATCTGGTTCAATTACTCAACTGTGAGAAGGATCTAGGTATTCTGATGGGCAGCTACTTGCATATAAACCAGCCAGTTTCCAACAAGCAGTCAATGGAGGAAGCTAGATTTGCTTAACAACCGCATGATTCACTTAACAACTGCAGTGATTTGCTTAACAACGGTGCCAAAAAAACATTGTTAGTTGCAAAGTTGTGTCTGTCCCATTGGACAATGTTCCTCTGGGCCTTCGTGTCCTCTACCATCCCCCGGAGTCCATTTAAGCTCACGCCTAAAACATTGTAAAAAAGAAACATTGTAAAATGGGGCAAAACTCACTTAATCACTGCTGTGCTTAGCAGTGGGAAATTCCTGGCTAAATTGCGGTAGTTTGTAGCAAGTCAAAACTACGATCTTATTCAAGATAGGGGATACTTTAGTCTGGAAAAGATTGATAGAGAGTGAGCAGGCTTATGCTTTCCTGCAAAAAACGGATGTTACTCAAAACCAAAAAAGAAATCCGTAAGGTGGAAAGAAGAGTTGGTATCTCCAGAGAAATATTAAAAAAAATGAATGAAAACAGAATTAGAAGCCGTCATTTTTATATTTCACATTGATTTTATTTATTTAATATTATTGTATAGAGTTATCCCTATCTTTTGAAAGATTACTGAAAATTATTTAATAAGAGATAGTGATTGTAAGATATAGTGATATATCTATCTATTTATCTATTTATTTATTTATTTATTTATTCCGTCGTGAGCTAAAAACACACCTATTTATTCAAGCGGGACTGGCATAATAGTGTTAAATTTTAATTTGGGGTTTTATTAATATTTCTAAAATTTTAAAATTTAATTAAAATTTAATTTATCAGCCTTTTTGCAATTTGCTAGGTTTTAAATGTTTTAATTTGTATATATTCCGTGTTTTATCTTGACTGTACACCGCCCTGAGTCCTTCAGGAGAAGGGCGGTATAAAAATTTAATAAAATAAATAAATAAATAAAATTAATTAATTAATTAATTAATTAATTATAAAGGACAGCCCTTTATTTCAGAAAGCGGTCCTTTAGATTTAATTATCTTGCTTTTGCTCTTGAATTTACTTTTGGAAAGCGAAGTTATAAACATTCTTTCTGTATCCTAATGAACATCTTTCAGATTTGACCCTTTTTTAAGTATGTCCAAGAAAACAATACCTTCTGCAGAAAAGAAGTACTGAATTTTTTGAAAATAATACCTTCTAAAATATTTTATTAGGGTTTTATTATTCTGCCTTTTAAAATAAATAGATATTCCTCGACTTATGACCACATTTGAGCCCAAAATTTCTGTTGCTAAGCGAGATAGTTGTGAATTTCGCCCCTTTTTACGACCTTTCTTGCCACAGTTATTAAGTCACTGTAGTTGTTGTTAGTAGTAAGTTGTTAAGTGAATCTGGCTTCCCCAATTGAATTTGCTTTTCAGAAAGCTGCAAAAGGAGATCAAATGATTCCTCTACATTGCAACCGTCATAAATATGGGTCAGTTGCTAAGCGCCTGAATTTTTGGTCATGTGACCATGGGGATGCTGCAACCGTGGTAAATGTGTGAAAATAGCAATAACAACACCACTTAGACTTATATACCGCTTCACAGTGCTTTACAGCCCTCTCTAAGCAGTTTACAGAGTCAGCATATTGCTCCCAACAATCTGGGTCCTCATTTTACCAACCTCGGAAGAATGGAAGGCTGAGTCAACCTTGAGCCTGGTGAGATTTGATCTGCCAAACTGCAGACAGCCTGCACTTCTGCACTCTAACCTCTGCGCCACCATGGAAAACAGTCTTAAAAAGTCACTTTTTTCAGGGCCGTTGTCACTAAATGAACTGTTGAATTGAGGACTACCTGTAGGGCAGAGAATATACCCAAGACTTCCAGCTCCTATCTTCTCCCTAGCAACAACCCTGCCAGGTGGATTGAGCCGAGAGAAATGCGGGGTGCTAGTAAGATTTTTTTATTCCATTTTATATCCGTTATATCCATAATATTCCAATTTATATCCATAATACTCAAATTTTGTTTTTTCCTGCCAGGTTCACATATCCTTTGCACAATGGGGCAAATCTTTTCTAGGGTTGCTGCAAAGCGACTCCTGCAGCATTTTAGGAAACAGAAACAGAAAAGAGTTGGATGGGACCTTGGAGGTCTTCTAGTCCAACCTCCTGCTCAAGCAGCAAACCGTCTTTTCCTGCCAGCACCTCCTGCAGTCTCATGTCCCATGGGAGTGGTGATGGTTGTGGGGACGGGGACGCCCAGTGCAAAAAGCGGGAGTGGAGGGACGCCTTTATCGGATACACAACCTCCCTCGGCGCCTTTTCAAAGCAGAAATAGGCAAGAGTCAGCGGCGCATGCTCAGTACTCTTCTGAAGCTCTCAGGCTGCCAGTACTCCTGCCTGCAGAGAGAGTCCCCTAGTGGTGCCTGCCTGCCATGACAGGCTCACCTTGCAAGCCAGCGGATAAAGGACCCTCACCCCCCCGTCAACCCTGAGCTCCAAATAGTCTCTTATTGATAAAGAGACGCGTTTGCCTCCTTTGAAACAATCTAAGGGGAGTAAAATCTGAATAGTGGGGGGAGTGGGTGATGGGACACAAAGGGAACGTCTGAGTTCGGCGCAGGAGGGCTTCCATGCTCGCTTTCCATGCAATCCTGCTTTTTGCTCGTGAGAAAGAAACGCCAAAGAACTATCGCGTGTCATTGCCGCGGCTGTACGGTTCATGACCTTTATGCCTGCAAGATCAAGGCGTAGTGGAAGGGTTAAAGACAGAGAGGTGTAGACTCCTAGAGTGGAAACGAGAGACGCGTAAGGACAGGAAGTGTTAACTCCTAGAACGAGGGAGAGAAAGCTACTTCCTTCCCTCCCGGAACTACCACGGGGAACGTTGCCTCGCGCATGCTCTGTTTATTTTCTGAAGCTGCCGAGATGGCCGGCTTCTCCCGGGGATTCTGCACGCAGAGGACGGTGCAACGCAAAACGGGCTGGCAATTCATCTCTGCAGGGAGGCGGGGCCAAGAGGACTCAACCCCTCCTTTCTCCCGCACCAAACGCATCGGCCCTTCCTGGTTTCCCCCTTTCGCAGGGGTGGGGAGGCACTCCGGAAGTTGGTGTTGTAAAGGCGCTGGGCGCCCCTCCCCGTGGGAAAAGAGCGGTGGATTTTCCCACGCCTGGCACAGCCCGTTAGAACGGGGGGGGGGCGGGGGGAAGGCGAGGACATTGGCCTTTAACAGGAAATTCTGGGTGCTGTAAGTCCATATTTGTTGGGAGTTCTGGGTTTACTCCACAGTGTTACACCCACACCAGCGGAGCTGCTGCAAATTGTATAGAGTTGCTAGGCGCCAACAAGCAGATCCACACGTGAAGAGTTCAATTAGTTGTTTTATTGCTCCTGCCTTTTACCCAGACATCTTCCCAGATTGGTGGTTTGCACCTGGACCAGACTATATAAGGTTCAAACAGCATTCGGGAGGGGTCAGACTTTGCCATCTTGTACCCATTTGTAAAGACCTAAGGATCCAGACTAATTCTCCAATCGACTCCTCCCCCTGGCTCTGCCAATCTCTGCCAATAGTAGAATTATAATTACAAACCCTCCAATGCCTAGTGGCGTCTCTCTTCCACATCTGTAGCCAGTGCCCCCTAGTGGCAAGGGTATGAAAAACCAGAAAGTCCAGTTGCCTCTTGAAAAAAATGCACCTTTGGGACAACCACGACCTGCATGACTGAGAATCTCCATAGACAAGGGAGTCCTTCGGGAGAAGGGCGGTATGAAAATCTAAATAAATAAATAAATAAATAATAAAAGTTGTTACCTAACTGCATCTGGAAAGCCCCCAACCCTTCTGTTCAACAAAGAGGGGAGGGTTGGTGGGAGGGACGAGGAAATCAAGTGACGACAGAGAGTTGAAATAATAATAATAATAATAATAATAATAATAATAATAATAATAATAATAATAATAATAATAATAATAATAATAATAATAATATTTTAATTTTTATACCGCCCTTCTCCCGAAGGACTCAGGGCGGTGAACAGCCAAGTAAAAACAGTACAATATATTACAATAAAAGCTATTTAAAAAACTTATTCAATGTGGCCTAAATTTAAATATAAAATACATAATATAAAATATAAAATAAACCCCATTTAAAACAAATTAAAAACCCCTATCAAGCCAGTCCTGCTCGGAAGAGTAGATATGTCTTCAGCTCGCGGCGAAAAGTCCGGAAGTCAGGAAGTTGCCGAAGTCCTGGGGGAAGCTCATTCCAGAGGGTAGGTGCCCCCACAGAGAAGGCTCTCCCCCTGGGGGTCGCCAGCCTACACTGTTTGGCTGACGGCACCCTGAGAAGGCCCTCTCTATGGGAGTGTACCGGTCGGTGGGAGGCATGTGGTAGCAGAAGGCGGTCCCGAAGATATCCCGGTCCTATGCCATGGAGCGCTTTAAAGGTGATAACCAACACCTTGAAGTGCACCCGGAAGACCACAGGTAGCCAGTGCAGCCTGCGCAGGATTGGTGTTATATGGGAGCCACGAGTGGCTCCCTCTATCACCCGCGCGGCTGCATTCTGGACCAACTGAAGCCTCCGGGTGCTCCTCAAGGGGAGCCCCATGTAGAGAGCATTGCAGTAGTCCAGGCGAGAAGTGACGAGGGCGTGAGTGACTGTGCATAACACTACCCTAGAAAGCTGAACTCACATTTGGGGAAAAGAGATGGACAAAGGGAGCTCTTTTGGGGAAATGACCCTAGCAGGCAGACACATAATGCACGTTTGTGCATAAGAGCACAAACGTGCCTACCGTTCCTGTCCTATTGTTTTTCTTTTTTTATATATATATATATATATATGTATGTATGTATGTATATGTGTGTGTGTGTGTGTGTAGGTCTTTGGTTATTCGGGTTTTCTCCCGCGTAAAATTGGAAGTGTGCTGGCGACGTTTTGACGAAGTCTCATTCGTCGTCTTCAGGCTTCAGCTTCGTGCTTCTAGGAGCATTGCTCCCAGAAGCACGAAGCTGAAGCCTGAAGATGACGAATGAGACTTCGTCGAAATGTCACCAAGACACTTCCAATTTTACGCGGGAGAAAACCCGAATAACCAAAGACCTACAAACACCCGCTAAAATCTCAGAAAACACACACACACACACACACACACACACACACATATATATATGCTTATACCTTCTTATATTTCCTCACATATATGTTTATATACTATATAATCTTTTGTGTGATGCTTATATATATTGTTATGACAAATAAAAATAAATAAAAAATAAAATAAAATGTGTCCCTTTGCACTCAACTCTTTTTTTTTCCTCCCAGGGTAGCACTTTTTGATGTGAAGGAATCCAGACCGCTCTGATCTTTCGGTCCAAAGACCGAAATTATCCAGTGACATCTTTCCGCCTAAAGCCAAGTTCTCAGCCAGGAAATAATTACATTTTCAGGCCTCCAGGGTCAGCGTGGGAAGTGAACAGCACCTGACTCCCTCTGTCTGTCAAAAGTCTCCCCTGGAGGATTCTGCCAAAGAGCAGAGCTGAAACCTTTATGATAATTTGCCCTGTCAGGGGACATCCCTGACTAATTAAATTAGTTATTGGACTCAAAGATCGTTGGGCATTTCTCGGGAGAGAAATCAGAGGGTAATGAATCCTTGTACAGTTAGAGCTAGAATTAAATCAGCCATCAAGCATTAAGAGATATGGGAACTCAGTCCTTGAAATTGGCTGAAGAGGGAATACACCACACCTGTGGCTGAAGAAAAACAAATCCCACAATTGTTGGCATTGTTCAAGTGAAAACTCCAGGGGTTTTGTTAACGCCCGAGCATGTCACAGAACTGAAGTAGCTTCCTGCTAAGTTAGAGTCAACATTTGTTTTGAAAGTTAATACTCAAGGGCATCACCACATAACAGCTGCTGCAATAGAATAGAATAGAATTTTTTTATTGGCCAAGTGTGATTGGACACACAAGGAATTTATCTTGGTGCATAGGCTCTCAGTGTACATAAAAGAAAAGATACGTTCATCAAGAATCATAAGGTACAACACTTAATGATAGTCATGGGGTACAAATAAGCAATCATGAAATAGAACAGAACAGAAGAGTTTATTTTTTATTTATTTATTTATAATTGCATTTGTATACCGCCCTTCTCCTGAAGGACTCAGGGCGGTTCACAGCCAATTAAAAAGTACAATAAAAACAGATTAAGAACAGATTAAAATTTATATAAATAGTGGCTAGAATAATTAAAAACTAAACAATGTAAGAATTAAAACCCCATTTAAAATGACTTATTCAGGCTAGCCCAGCTCGATGGAATAAAAGAGTCTTTAGTTCACGGCGGAAAATCCGAAGGTCGGGGAGTTGGCGAAGCCCCGGAGGCAGCTCATTCCAGAGGGCAGGAGCCCCCACAGAGAAGGCCCTCCCCCTGGGAGTCGCCAGTCGACATTGTTTCACCGATGGCACCCCAAGGAGGCCCTCCCTGTGGGAGCGCACAGGTCAGTGGGAGGCTGTTTGTGGCAGTAGGCGGTCCCGTAAATAGCCTGGTCCTAAGCCGTGGAGCGCTTTAAGGGTGGTAACCAACACCTTGAATTGCACCTGAAAGACCACCGGGAGCCAGTGCAGTCCGCGCAGGAGAGGTGTTATATGGGAGCCACGAGGTGCTCCCTCTATCACCCGCGCGGCCGCATTGGAAGAGACCTTGGAGGCCGAGACCCGGCCTCCAAGAGACCCACGCTGCCGAGTTGGAAGAGACCTTGGAGGCACTCAGTACTGTGGCAAAGTCCTGAAGAACAAAATAAACTTTTGTCAAAAATTGGTCATCAGGACTCTGTGTAGTTAAAAAAAATATCTCTCACACACAAACACACAGAGAACTTAAAGAAAACCAAGTGAAAACACTGAAAATAAAGGAGGCAATTCACCCCACGGAAGGAAGAAAGGAAGAAAGGATATAGTTTTAGAGAAGGCCAGAAGCAGAATACAGACTCTGAAGAAAATCTTGATTTAAGGCCTTTTGATGAATAATTTTAGACATTAAGGAAACATGAAGATCTTTCTCTTTGGTAAAGTTGCAATACTTATTTTGCTATAATAGAACAGAATAACAGAGTTGGAAGGGACCTTGGAGGTCTTCTAATCCAATCCCTTGCTCAAGCAGGAAACCCTATCCTGTAACACAGGGGTCTCCAACCCTGGTCCCTTTAAGACTTGTGGACTTCAACTCCCAGAGTCCCTCAACCAGCTTTGCTGGCTGAGGGACTCTGGGAGTTGAAGTCCACAAGTCTTAAAGAGACCAAGGTTGGAGACTCCTGCTTGTCAAGGTTCCAAAAAAACACTTTCTGCATAAAGAAAACTCAGAAGCCATTGTCTTTCAGAGTTCTTTACTAGCATGAGGAAACTGGCACACAATGAGTGAAATTCCAAAACTGAACTTCCGGATTCTTTTCCCAGTTATACAAACCCCAAGAGTCCCACCCCCCTGACCCCTTTGATGGTCACATGGTCCCACGTTCTCCCAGTTCATTCGAATATCTTCTCGCCACTCCTCCTGCAGATGTGAACCCCATCCGACCTTGACCGCCTGAAGAATGTTACCATACCCCTCAGCCCCCCTTCTTCCCCTCAGGGGAAAAATGTGGCAGCGTCTGGAAACCTAAAGTCTAGTATGGTTTCCAGGCCTGACACTGCTGTAACCGACAAATGATTATCCGATTTCTTCTTGAAAACCTGCAATGATGGAGCACTCAGAACTTCTGGAGACAAGTCATTCCACTGATTGATTACCTTGTTTTAAAGTCATTTTGGGACTAATCTTTTATGAGGGTAGAAATCTGGATAGTCACAAATCCGTATGGAGTTGCATGGATGGATTAGTTAGCAACTTTTCTTTCATTTGCAGACCTTCCAATTTGGAAACAAAAAAGTATTAGCCAGTTGGGGTGGGGGGATCCACTAACTCAGTGGTTCTCAACTTTTATAGTACTGCGACCCTTTTAATACAATTCCCCACGATGTGGCGACCCCCAACCGTAAAATTATTTTCGTTTTGAATTTATCGCACCTGAAGCCGTATTGGCTAGCGATCTGAACTGCTTGCGATTGCCTTGAGGGTGGAGGCATTAAAGCGGAGACTCCTCCCCTGTTAAGTTTGTCGCGCCTGAAGCCAGATTAGGCTAGCGATTGGGAGTGATTGCAGCTGGCTTGAGAGGGAGACATCAGAGCAAAGATTTCTCTCTTTTTTAATTCATCGCGCCTGAAGCCGAATTCGGCTAGCAATTTGAAGAGCCTGCAGCTGGCTTGTGGAGTCAACTATTGGAGCGCAATTCTTCGACTCGCAAATATACTTCCCATATTTCCGATGGTCTTAGGTGACCCCTGGCAAATCATCATTCGACCCCCAATGGGGTCACGACCCACAGGTTGAGAACCGCTACAGTAACTTGTTTCAAAGGGTAACATACAAGGTTCTTGATTCTTTGAAACAAGCTATGGTTTCTCACACCAGATAAGGTGATTACTATGTTTCAGAAAGTTGACATGACTCTTGAAGTGACCACATAGGTGGCTTTCTCTAGGACCGTGATGGCAAACCTACGTCATTGGCTCACGCCTGAGCTCACTTCTGCTAATGTGTCTGGCACCTCCTCTGGTCTGTGCCGCACCAACTCACCTGGATCAGTTCACATCTGCAGCCTTCTTGTGTGTCTGGTGCCTCCTCTGGTTACTGGCTCACTCACTTGCCCCATCAGCTTATTTATTTTATTTGTTTATTTATTTATTTTGTCACAACAATATATGTAGATCTCATACAAAAAAGATTATATAGTATATAAACACATATATGAGTAAATATAAGGAGGTATAAGCATATATGTATATAGGAAGAAGAAAAGAAAAACAATAGGACAGGAACGGTAGGCACGTTTGTGCGCTTATGCACGCCCCTTATGGTCCTCTTAGGAATGGGGTGAGGTCAATAGTAGACAGTTTTTGGTTGAAGATTTTAGGATTATGGGAAGAGACCATCCCATTATGGGAAGATTCCCCTCCCCTTCGCTAAACCGGGCCGTGGGTAAGCCCAGTGCACGAGGCATCCAGCCTGTGGGCTGCAAGTTTGACACCCCTGCCTTAGAGCACAGATGTACCAAGCTCCAAAGCTTTGGATTATATCCCCTAGCAGTCTCTCTAGATCAGGGGTCAGCAACCCGCAGCTCTGGAGCGCATGTGGCTCTTTCATCCCTCTGCTGCGGCTTCCTGTTGCTGGTTGGCTGCACAATTGATAGGGCTTTTGGTTAGGACAGGTAGAGGAAAAAGGATGCTGTGCTAGGAAGAGACTCTATGGTGGAGGAACTGGACTTCCAGTCAGCAAAGGAAACAGGACGCCATGCTAGAAGGAGACTATGATGGAGGTACCGGACTTCCGGTCAGCTCCAGAATTGAACAGGGATTTCCAGTTAGGAGTTTTGTGGTTCTTTGAGTGTTTAAGGTTGCCGACCCCACCATCAGTGAATTGCCTGAGGGTTGAGTGAACACCATCTAGCACAGTGGTTCTCAACCTTTATAGTACTGTGACCCCTTTAATACAATTCCCCACAATGTGGCGACCCCAACCGTAAAATTCATCGCGGTGATAGGCAGCGATCTCAGCATGCCTCAGCAGCCGCAGAAGGGGGAAAAAAGCGGCAAACTGTTTTTTTGAATTTATCGCGCCTGAAGCCGTATTGGCTAGCGATCTGAACTGCTTGCGATTGCCTTGAGGACGGAGGCATTAAAGCAGAGACTCCTCCCCTATTAAGTTTATGGCGCCTGAAGCCAGATTAGGCTAGCGATTGGGAGTGATTGCAGCTGGCTTGAGAGGGAGACATCAGAGCAAAGATTTCTCTCTTTTTTAATTCATCGCACCTGAAGCCGAATTCGGCTAGCGATATGAAGAGCCTGCAGCTGGCTTGTGGAGTCAACCATTGGGGCGTGATTCTTCGACTTGCAAGTATGCTTCCCATATTTCCAATGGTCTTAGGCGACCCCTGGCAAATTGTCATTCGACCCCCAATGGGGTTGTGACCCACAGGTTGAGAACCGCTGATCTAGCATCACTTTCTGGACATATCCCAATAGGAAAGCCACAACCTCTGCAGAATTGTGCCCCTAGAGCTGTTTTCGCGAACATGTTTTCCCCCAGTTCTACTTCTGTATATGGAGCCATAGACCAAGTTGAGGATCCCTCAAAGGACGTGTTGATTCTCACTGTAATTATCACTCCATTGAGACGACTTCTTCTTCTGTAACTGCCTTTCATGTAAACACCAGACTGCAGCAAGAGGCAAGGGATGTTGCATCAGTAAAGGATAAATACCTCTGATTGTGCTCTGAATTTGTCATAAGACAGGCAGGGGCTATGCTGTTGAATGTTCCCCCCCACCCCTTTACAGGTGACGCTTGTCTGGACTCTGAATCAGGAAGAGCAAGTGATATTTCCATGTTGTGAGAGTACTTGGGATTCTTCCGATACTTGTTGCTTTGAAAAGGTTATGAGTTGTGGAATGGCCTCCCTGCTTTTGCTGTTGATAATGTTGCTGCTTTTGCCCCAGGCAAACGATGGGAAGCTCAGACCCAAATGCCCCTTGAGTTTGGAGCAGCAGAAAGGACTAAAGTCATGGAACCATTACAGACCAGGAGACCATCTCGTGAACGTGGTCCTCACTGCAACACACAATCAGTTTTTGCCATTCAATTTCAGCAACGCTCCCTTCGTTCAGCCTAAACCGTAAGTAATTCAGTGCGTGATGGAAGTGCGTTCCCTCCCATTTCCAGTTCTGAAGATCTTATTTCTTTTTTAAAAAATTTCACTTTTTCCCTAAGTCACAGAACCTGTCCAATTTCTTGGATCATATTGACTTCTTTTTAAAAATAGTTTTTGTGAAAAGTTTATACATATTTTGTTGTTGTTAGTTGCGAAGTCGTGTCCGACCCATCGCGATCCCATGGACAACATTCCTCCAGGCCTTCCTGTCCTCTACCATTCTCTGGAGTCCATTTCAGCTCACGCCGACTGCTTCAGTGACTCCATCCAGCCACCCCGTTCTCTGTCATCCAGTTCTTCTTTTGCCCTCAATCTTTCCCAGCATTAGGCTCTTCTCCAGTGAGTCCTTCCTTCTCCTTAAGTGGCCAAAGTATTTCAGTTTCCTCTTCAGGATCTGGCCTTCTAAAGAGCAGTCAGGGTTGATCTCCTCTAAGAACTGACTTGTTTGTTCGCCTTGCAGTCCAAGGGACTCGCAGGAGTCTTCTCCAGCACCAGAGTTCAAAGGCCTCAATTCTTTGGCGCTCAGCCTTTCTTATGGTCCAACCTTCACAGCCATACATTGCAACTGGGAAAACCATAGCTTTGACTATACGCACCTTTGTTGGCAGGGTGATGTCTCTGCTTTTTAGTACACTGTCTAGATTTGCCATAGCTTTCCTCCCCAGGAGCAAGCGTCTTTTAATTTCTTGGCTGCAGTCCCCATCTGCGGTGATCTTGGAGCCCAGGAAAATAAAATCTGTCACTACCTCCATTTTTTCACCATCTATCTGCCAGGAATTGAAAGGGACGGATGCCATGATTTTAGTTTTCTTAATGTTGAGTTTCAAGCCAACTTTTGCACTCTCCTCCTTCACCCGCATCAAGAAACTCTTTAGTTCCTATACAATAAGAAATAAATTCTAAGAAAAATATATAGTAAAAATAAAAAAGAATAATAGAATAATATGGTTGGAAGAGACCTTGGAGATCTTCTAGTCTAGCCCCCTGCTCAAGCAGGACATCCTATACTATTTCTGACAAATGGTTGTCCAATCTCTTCTTGAAAACCACCTATGATGGAGCACCCACACTTTCTGAAGGCAAGCCATTCAACTGAATAATTGTCCTATTTGATCTCCCATTTTCATAGTTGTGTTAATATATTGGTCTTCAGATTATTAATCTTAAAATCTGCAAGGATACCAAAGTCCTTCAATTTTCCCATTAATGTTTCAACTCCCTCTAACTGATCTACTGGGTCACCAGCAAATAGAATAGAATAGAATAGAATTTTTATTGGCCAAGTGTGATTGGACACACAAGGAATTTGTCTTGGTGCATATGGGGCGTGCATAAGAGCACAAATGTGCCTACCGTTCCTGTCCTATTGTTTTTCTTTTTCTTCTTCTTATATATATATATGCTTATACCTCCTAATATTTACTTATATATATGTTTATTTACTATATAATCTTTTGTATGATACCTATATATATTGTTGTGACAAAATAAACAAATAAATAAATAAACAAACATATGCTTTCAGTGTACATAAAAGAAAAGATACCTTCATCAAGGTACAACACTTCATGATAGTCATAGGGTACAAATGAGCAATCAGGAAACAGTATCAATATAAATCGTAAGGATACAAGCAACAACAACATTTTTTTTGGTTAATTCTTCATTAGCAATTACTTATGCTTTCCATGAGGCAAAAAATGATCTTACTCGTTTAAGAAAATTACCTTCAAAGTTCACATCTTGCACAATTCTAAATAAGAAAATCCAGTTCAAATTATCAAAGTCTTCTCCGCATCCGAGAAGTTCCAAGCAGCTTGTGTTTTATTGGGTTGCTGCAATTACTCCAGAATATCCAGCATATTTAAAGGTAAAGGTAAAGGTTCCCCTTGCACATACGTGCTAGTCGTTGCTGACTCTAGGGGGTGGTGCTCATCTCCGTTTCAAAGCCGAAGAGCCAGCGCTGTCCAAAGACGTCTCCTTGGTCATGTGGCCAGCATGACTCAACACCAAAGGCGCACGGAACGCTGTTACATTCCACTTTCTGAGGTTGGTAAAATGAGGATTGTTGTGGCTCCAGCCCCCGAACCTGGCCCCATGCCCGAAAGTGACTCCGAGAGTGAGGGGGAAGAGCCGGTAAGGCTTACCTCAGGAGCACCAATTCCTTTGGCTCGGCTCCAGGAGCCAGAACCAGGCCAGTCAGAGGACGTAATGAGGCCAACAACCCCTGATTCCTCCCTTCCTCAGGCTACGCCTACAGATGCAGCTGATAACCATACTAATCAAGCCTGGACCAAACTCTAATCAGAAGATTAGAGAGGCGGCGTCATCAAAAGGAAGGGTGGGGCAGGAGCCCCACCCCACAGGATATATAAGGAGTTTTGGGACTGCTATCACTTCTACAGGAAGCAAATTAGCTGAACCGTGTCAAAGTGAGCTGAAGTCTTAATCTGTTTGAACTTTTTGGCAGTCAGCTGCATTTTCTCGGCCAGGACTGATAGGAGCCATGTAACCACTGGCTGTAGGCCAACTCGTTACTCCAAAGTGAGGACGGAGACAGAACAAGGACTCAGATTGTGGGGGGCAATATGCTGATTCTGTAAACCACTTCTTAAGGGTTGTAAAGCCCTATGAAGCAGTATATAAGTCTAAGTGCAATTGCTATTGCTTTTATCTCCATCCCATTTTCTCAGAACTTACAAAATTAAATGCTGATCAGTGATTACCATTTGCCTTTGGTTTGGATTACTATTGACTCCATACATTCGTGGAAGAATAAATTGAATCTATATTTCTTTTTATTGTTGCTGATAATGTGATGCACATTTGTTTGCAGTGGAGGAGATACTAACTATCGGCGATTCACACCTTTCATTTTGGCAGTTCATGGGGTGAATAAGAACTCCCAGCTCTTGCACAACCTCACCCTTGGCTACAACATCCGTGACAATCATATGAACATAATTATCACTTCAGATATCTTGCTGGATATGCTCTCTACTGGAGAAGCCAATGTTCCCAACTACAGCTGTGGAAGGAAGGACAACCTCTTGGTTTTTATTGATGAAACTGAAGATGATAGCTCCATGCAGATGTCCACTATGGTGAACATATACAAAATTCCACAGGTATGTGTGTGTGTGTGCGCGTCTGGTAAGGTGAGCGGCTGTGTGATGGATAGGGATAAAGGTAAAGGTAAAGGTTCCCCTCGCACATACGTGCTAGTCGTTGCCGACTCTAGGGGGTGGTGCTCATCTCCGTTTCAAAGCTGAAGAGCCAGCGCTGTCCAAAGACGTCTCCGTGGTCATGTGGCCGGCATGACTCAACGCCAAAGGCACACGGAACGCTGTTACCTTCCCACCAGAGGTGGTCCCTATTTTTTCTACTTGCATTTTTTACGTGCTTTCGAAATTGCTAGGTTGGCAGAAGCTGGGACAAGTAACGGGAGCTCACCCCATTACACGGCAGCACTAGGGATTCAAACTGCTGAGCTGCCGACCTTTCGATCGACAAGCTCAACGTCCTAGCCCCTGAGCCACCGCGTCCAATGGATAGGGATAGTTTCTGTCTATTTTTTCCATGAAATTCCAGAGCTGCTTTTCCTCATGGCTATTATAGGTGGTTATGGCTATGGATTTGGGAAAGTAAGGCTCAAGGCAGTCTTATCCTGTCATAACTTCATTCCAATTATAGCAAAGAAGAGAAGCCAATCTTTTTGCCTTGATCAAACTCCAAATGAAATACAACACTCTTCTCTTCTTTTTCAGGTCACTTATGAAGTTGTTTCACATGTGCTTGATGATAAAACTCAATATCCTTTTTTTTACCATTGGGCCCCAAAAGAAGGACTCCAGTATCTAGGAATTGTCGAACTGCTCCTCCATTTCAGATGGACCTTGATCGGTCTAGTTGCTTCAGAGACAGAGAATGGGGAGAATTTTGTCAAGATTTTGACTCCTCTACTTGTCAGGAGTGGAATTTGTGTTGTTGTATCATACAGGTTCTCTATAGCTAAACAGTACGTGCCTGACATCAACAATGACTTCTTTAAGTGGAGACAAGTCAACGTCTTTGTTTATTTTATAGAAGTTACTACCCTCATACAAGGCATGGTCATTGTACATCGGGCTCTTGAAGGTATACCAAAACCCATTGAAGGGAAGGTCTGGCTCACCACAGCCTTGTGGGATTGGAATAGAATATATAACAAGAGTATTTTATTATATTTCCATAGCATTTGGTTCTTTGTTATCCAGAGAAAAGAAGCACAAGAACATCACAAATACTCTTACTATATCAAGAGAGACTTTAGAAAGGCTTTTAATTGTTCCTTTTCAAAACATGTCTTATCTGTCAAAGACCGGAGAAGATGCACTGAGAAAGACCAACTGGAGACCCAAGAAAACAGTGGGAGGACTCGGTTTGTCATTGATCACCATGTTTCCAGTGTCATTAAGACTCTGACCATAGCCTTGAATGCTGCCTATTCCTCCAGGTCCAGGAAAAGGAAGGAGGGCAAAGAGAAGTTGGGCTCCCCAAAGCTGCAGCCATGGCAGGTATGAGATCTGGACAATAATCTATCAAACTTAGATCCATCTGAGCAGGAGTCCAAAGGCGAAGAGGGGAACCTTCTCAACCTCCTTGCGGTTTTCCACTGCTTTCTCCTCCAATAATAATAATAATAATAATAATAATAATAATAATAATAATAATAATAATAATAATAATAATAATAATAATAATAATAATATCAGAGTTGGAAGGGACCTTGGAGGTCTTCTAGTCCAACCCCCTGCCCAGGCAGGAAACCCTACATCATTTCTATCCAACATGGCTATCCAACATTTTCTTAAAAATTTCCAGTGTTGGAGCATTTACAACTTCTGCAGGCAAGTTGTTCCACTGATTAATTGTTCTAACTGTCAGGAAATTTCTCCTTAGTTCTAGGTTGCATCTCTCCTTGATTAGTTTCCACCCATTGCTTCTTGTTCTACCCTCAGGTGCTTTGGAGAATAGTTTGACTCCCTCTTCTTTGTGGCAACCCCTGAGATATTGGAACACTGCTATCATGTCTCCCCTAGTCCTTCTTTTCATTAAACTAGATATACCCAGTTCCTGCAACCGTTCTTCATATGTTTTAGCCTCCAGTCCCCTAATCATCTTTGTTGCTCTTCTCTGCACTCTTTCTAGAGTCTCAGCATCTTTTTTACATCGCGGCAACCAAAACTGAATGCAGTGTTCCAAGTGTGGCCTTACCAAGGCATTATAAAGTGGTATTAACACTTCATGTGATCTTGATTCTATCCCTCTGTTTATGCAGCCAGAACTGTGTTGGCTTTTTTAGCAGCTGCTGCACACTGCTGGCTCATATATAAATGGTTGTCCACTAGGACTCCAAGATCCCTCTCACAGTTACTACTATTGAGCAAGGCACTACATATCCGGTACCTGTGCATTTTGGTTTTTTTGCCTAAATGTAGAACCTTACTTTTTTCACTGTTGAATTTCGTTTTGTTAGATAGCGCCCAATGTTCAAGTCTGTCAAGATCCTTCTGTATCTTGAGCCTATCTTCTGGAGTGTTGGCTATTCCTGCCAGCTTGGTGTCATCTGCAAATTTGATGAGTTCCCCATCTATCCCCTTGTCCAAGTCATTGATGAAGATGTTGAAGAGTACTGGGCCTAAAACAGGGCCTTGGGATACTCTACTGCATACTTTTCTCCATGTGGATGTAGTTCCATTGAGGACTACACGTTGAGTGTGGTTATCATGTGTGATAAGATACCAAGTTTCCTTATTTTGAATTACTGGATGTTTCTACTCTAGCTTCATCCCTTTCTAGCAAAGAATGAGTTTTGCAATCTTTCCATGGAGAAACTGTACTTGGATGAAAAGGGAAATGTAGCAGCAGATCTGAACATCACAAGCTGGGTGGTTCTCCCCAAGGAGAAACTCATCAGAAAGGAAATGGGGACTATTGAAAGACAGAGACTTACTGTCAGCGAAGACTCTCTGTCACAGCTGAAGTTACTCAATAAGGTGGGTGAAATAGTGGTTTGTTACTGTGTTTTGCAAAGCCTTAAAACAGAACCCATTTTGAGGGGACTGGGCTTGATCATCGTGGTAGATGACTATACTGTGAAGCCGTCTTTCTGAACTGATTGGCAGGTGCAATAATTGGAGCACTGCTTTACATTGATTTGTATTCCTAATCTAAATATTACAGCATTTTTTGATAAGTTGGGCTGTTCTTTCCTTTTTCTTTTGCATAAAGACAGATGCCAAAATGAGTTAAGTGAGATAAGCAGTTCTGCTTTCTCCCTGCTGCTCGTCATCTTCTTACCATTTTCTCCCATTGATGGACCAATTGTTGCCTTAATTTTTTTCTTGGTTTTTATATGTTGAAAGAAGCCCTTTTGTTAGTTTTGACTTTTGTCTCAAGCATTAATTCATTTTGAGCCTTAGCTTTCCTGACTTCATCTTGGTAGGTTCAGGATATTTGCTGATATTCTGCCTTCTTTATGTCCCCTTCTTTCCACTTTTTATACTTATTTTTTTTTGTCTTTGTTTATCAGAATTCTTTGTGCAGCCATGCTGGTTTCTTTTGAGATCTCTTACTTTTCTTTCTCACTGGAATTGTGCTAGCCTGGGCTTTTATAATCTCACTTTTCAAAGTTTCCCAAGCATCTCAGATTGCTTTTCCCTTGAGGATTCTCATCCATGGAATCCTTACCAAGCTTTAAGTGTCAAACCTGGAAGCCATCTTTCTACCTTTGTGCCTTCAGGCTTCAGGCGTGCCACAAATCCTACTGTGGGAAGTTGGGAGGGGGGAATAGTATAGAGTGAAGAAGACATGTATCCAAAATAAAATTCTTTATAGAAAGTCAAGGCCAATGTGCCCTGCAACTGTGCTGAGAATGGGATGAAACTTTCTGTTCCAGACTGTACATGATTGGATGTGTATGGTGGACATGTGGGTGAGGGGCTGAACTTTCTTTTGGGTGTGGAAAACCTGGAAGCTTTCAAATTTGGGTTTTCCCAGATGTGCCAATATGACATCTCTAATAAAAGTTAGCTTTCAGGAACTTCAAGTCGTGGAGTTTGATTTCGTTAGAGGAGTTACTTGGAACCCTGACATTAAGTTTATTGAAATCAGCTCTCTTAAATTCTAAGATTCTAGTTTGACTTTGTTCTATTGCTTGTGCTTGTATAATGTTGAATTCCATTATTGCATAGTCATTCCCCCCTTCCCCGCCCAAAGTTCCTGTACTTTCAACGTCTTTCAACGTCTTCTATCATTTCATCTTATGGGCTGGGAAGTGGCTCAACAGGCTAATGCAGTCTGTTATTAACACACAGCTGCCTGCAATTACAATTACTGCAGGCTCGAGTCCCCACCAGGCCCAAGGTTGACTCAGCCTTCCATCCTTTATAAGGTAGGTAAAATGAGGACCCAGATTGTTGGTGGGGCAATACAAGTTGACTTTGTATATAATATGCAAATGGATGAGACTATTGCCTTACACAATGTAAGCCGCCCTGAGTCTTCGGAGAAGGGCGGGATATAAATAAAAAAAAAATAGTGAGAATTAAGTCCAGTATGGCTAACCTTCTAGTTCCCTCCTCTACTTTGGGGGAGACTAAATCTCATAGTTAATGTTGGGGTAGTTAAAGTGCCTCATTAATATTGTGGTATGCTTCCTACATGCCCTAGTTAGCTGACTAGCAAAAAGTTCATCTATTTCCTCTGTTTGGTTGGGTGGCCTGTACTATACATCTATGGCATTCTTTTTTCTTTTTGTATTGACCCACATGCATTGAAGACAGTTTTCATCATTCTTTTGCTGTTTTTCTGTTGTGATTTTTTAAATATGTATATAGTGCAATTCCACCTCCTCTTTTATTAGGTCATTTCTTTTAAACAATTTTAATTCATCTAGTTGTATGGTGCTGACAGCATCATGTTCTTTCCTTCCTTGCCCTCAAACACCAGAGAAGGAGATAATTCCATTGACCAGTGCCCATGTTCATTGTTGGCTGAATCACATGAAATTGAATCTAGACTGGATGGAAGTGTTATTGGTCCTACTGGGAAATCAAGCTTTGGAATTAGGATTTGGCTTTTCCTGGTTGGGGGAACTGCTTCCTGAAAGAGCAGGTCCATGGTCTGTGATGTTTCTAAGCAGTCCACAGTTGACCAAAATTATCCCTGCCTCTGTTTTACCCTAGCTTGAATAGTGCAATAGGCCTTTCATCACAACACAGCTATGAAAAGAAATCCAAAGGTACCTAAATCTTGTCTCCATTTTATACCTTATCCCCCCCCCCCGCCGGTTCTATCCGGTTCGCTGAACTGGTAGCGCCGGCAGCGGGAGGCTCCGCCCACCTGCTAGGTCATCATTAAGTCCCATTTTTTACCATCTGCGCATGCGCAGGTATGCATAGTGTGCATGCGCTCCTGTTCCCGAACCGGTAGCGAAGGTAAGTGGATTTCACCGCTGAGCATAAATAGAATAGACTAGAACAACTGAGTTGGAAGGGACCTTGGAGGTCTTCTAATCCAACCCCTTGCCTAGGCAGGAAACCCTACACCACTTCAGACAAACGGTTATCCAACATCTTCTTAAAAACTTCCAGATATGAGATATCAGAAACAAAATGAAGGGACTGAATGCAGTATCTGCAAGTAATTGTATCACTTAAAAACATTTGGAATTGGTTAGAAATTTCATGTTGCTCTTGGCTAACTGTCATCTCTATGTCCGTTGTTCATAGATGGTTAGTTCTAACATTTTCTTTGGCATTCCTTGTTTTTCTGTTTTTAGTCTCTGCCTCAGTCCAGATGTGTGAAAAAATGTCATCCCGGATTTGTCAAGCGGGCTCGGGAAGGAGAGCCAGTTTGCTGCTATGACTGTGTTCCTTGTCCGAAGGGAACCATCTCCACTCAGGAAGGTGAGTGACAGAAAATAAGAGCGAGTCTTGCGGAAGTGGATTTATCCAGAGCAAAGCGCAGTTAAAAGTCAAAACTAAGCTTGATTGTTTTCTTGTATAAAACAGGCAGTTCCTGAATCAGGAGTCATTACTCATGTTGTTCTGTCTCCTTCCCCACTTCAGACCCACGAGCTGGCCTTCAGCCAGTGGATTCACAGCTCTTATCAGTCCTGGCAGAGAAATCGCAGCTGCCTGCCAAAGTTCAAACAAATGACTCACGTAGCAAGACTTTCAGCTCTTTTTGAAACGGTTCAGCTAAACTTTTGCTTCCCGTGGAGTGAGAGCAGTCCCAAAGCTCCTTATATATCCTGTGGGGTGGGGCTCCTGCCCCACCCTTCCTTTTGATGCGTCTCTAATCTTCTGAAATGCGGGTCAAGCCAAGCTTGATTATTATTATTATCAGCTGGGTCTGAAGGTGTAGCCTGGGAAAGGGAGGAATCAGGGGAGGACGGCCTCATTACGTCCTCCGACTGGTTTGGTTCTGGCTCCTGGAGCTGAGCCAAAGGAATCCCGAGGTAAGCCTTACCGGCCTTCCCCCCTCACTTTTGGAGTCACTTTCGGGCATGGGGCCAGGTTCGGGGGCTGGAGTCACAACACATGTTGACCCATGTCACAGTCACCTTTTGACTGGATTTCTGCACTGTGATCTATGTTACTGCCTCCCCCTTCCTTGAAAACTTTTGGAAATTGCAGATACCCCAGAATGTAGCACAGGGAGCTTTGGTGCTTCTAGATATGCCCATATTACACTATGGTTTCCAGTGGCATTCTGGATGGAATTCAGGTTGTTGGGTACCAGCTACAGTTTACTGAATTAAACTCTACATATTCCCAACATTTGCTAGGCTTTGATCCTGATGGTGTTTCATAAGTCTTTGAAGACTGAATGTTCCCTTGAGGTGGGATGTCTTTGATGGACACATTCAAACTGATTTTTCTTAATGTGACTGTGTTGTGTGGATTGGGTTACATTGTCCTAAGGCAGTGGTTCTCAACCTTTATAGTGCTGCGACCCCTTTAATACAATTCCTCATGATGTGGCGACCTCTTTAATACAATTCCCCACGATGTGGCGACCCCAACCGTAAAATTATTTTTGTTTTGAATTTATCGCACCTGAAGCCATATTGGCTATCGATCTGAACTGCTTGCGATTGCCTTGAGGACGGAGGCATTAAAGCGGAGACTCCTCCCCTATTAAGTTTATGGCGCCTGAAGCCAGATTAGGCCAGCGATTGGGAGTGATTGCAGCTGGCTTGAGAGGGAGACATCAGAGCAAAGATTTCTCTCTTTTTTAATTCATCACACCTGAAGCCGAATTCGGCTAGTGATTTGAAGAGCCTGCAGCTGGCTTGTGGAGTCAATCACTGGAGCGCGATTCTTCGACTCGCAAGTATACTTCCCATATTTCCGATGGTCTTAGGCGACCCCTGGCAAATCATCATTCGACCCCCAATGGGGTCTTGACCCACAGGTTGAGATCCGCTGTCCTAAGGTGTCATTATGGTACTACTGTATTCTTAGAATCGCTTTTTATTGTTTTTACTTTTGTTGGTTTCAATGCAATGTTCCCTGCCTAAAGGTGTAATTGTGAGGTGGGAAAGATTATAAATCAATGCAATAAAGGACTGCAAACTAATTTATCTGAATGTCTAAAATATCACCAGACAAATTCTGTATTATTATTTTTTTTAATAAATGCAGATCAGGATAGGTGAATGTTGGTAAAAAATGTTGGAGGCAATATAGATTGACCTCCAATAATATAGACATAGTAGTGCCAACATATCCATAAATATTCTATATCATCTTACTGGAAATCCTTCATGTTCAAAGCTCTCCCAATTATATATCTTGAAATCTCTCCCACCTCAGCAGTTCTAGCAATTTGTATAACCTTCTTGAGAAATCTGTAGTTCAATATTCCCCCATCTTAAAAATTTGCTGCTCAGTTATAAGTGTTTCCAATTTATTTACTTGAACACACACACACATAGACACACTCACATACACACAAACTGATCAGAATTAACCTGAAATCAAGATATAAAATAAAATTGTTTTTGTTATTTAAACTGGGGAGCCAATAACTTTCTAATTCTCTCTTCTGGTGCTCTTCTTAGTTCTTTTTGTGGAGATACTAAATAGCTCAACTCAGGTATTCTGAAATAAAAACTTGTTTATATTTAAAGAATATTTCCATTTCCCATTTATTCTGTACATTTCACCCTCTATAACAAATAATAATAATAATAATTTGGGAGAAGGGCGGTATAAAAGTTTAATTAATTAATTAATTAAATAAATAATAATAATAATAACAAAAACAACAACAACAACAACAACAGAGTTGGAAGGGACCTTGGAGGCCTTCTAGTCCAACCCCCTGCCCAGGCAGGAAACCCTACACTATAGTGACCAGTCGTCCCGCTTTTGGTGGGGCAGTCCCGCTTTTTAATAATTTGTCCTGCGTCCCACGGCATTTCAAAAAAAGTCCCGATTTTTTCCCCACTCCCATTCTGAAAATGGGAGGCAGCAACGCAAGAGGAGGAGGAGGAGGCGGAGAAGGGGGAGTGGCGGAGAAGGGGGCGTGAGATTGCCCGCTGCCTGGAAGAGCCGAGAGGAGAGCCAAAGAGAGCCAAGCCTGCCTGGAAGAGCCGAGAGGAGAGGAGAGCCAAGGTTGCCTGGAAGAGCCGAGAGGAGAGGAGAGCCAAGGTTGCCTGGAAGAGCCAAGAGGAGAGCAAGAGCCTGCCTGGAAGAGCTGAGAAGCAGCAGCCGCTCCTCCTCCTTCAGCCAGGTGGCGAGACTCAGCGTGCATGCGCAGCCCCCCCCATCAATGGTGTCCCGCTTTGCCATCGCTGAAATCTGGTCACTTTACCCTACACCATCTCAGACAGATGGTTATCCAACATTTTCTTAAAAATTTCCAGTGTTGGAGCATTCACAACTTCTGCAGGCAAGTCGTTCCACTTATTAATTGTTCTAACTGTCAGGAAATTTCTCCTTAGTTCTAAGTTGCTCATCATCATCTAGACCAATGGTTCCCAACGTGGGGCCTACGCCCCAAAGGGGGGCAATTTGATTTTTAATGAGAGGCAATTTGGAACCTTGTTTAAACCAAGTTAATGGCCTTTTAAGCTTCCTCCGTGAGCAGGAGTTCATTTTGAATACTAAGAATTATATGTCACAGGGAAGGGGGCGCATTCGGATTTTAGAGAAGCTTAGGTGGGGCATGGCCAAAAAATAAGGTTGGGAACCATTGAACCCAGGGGAAGGGCCTTCTCTGTGGGGGCTCCTACCCTATGGAACGAACTTCCCCCTGGACTCCGACAACTCCTGGACCTTTGGACCTTCCGCCGCGAGCTGAAGACGTACCTATTTTTCTGTGCAGGACTGGCATAGAATTTTTAGATGTTATTACTGGGGTTTTAATTTTTTTTGTTTACATTTATATCCCGCCCTTCTCCGAAGACTCAGGGCGGCTTACAGTGTATAAGGCAATAGTCTCATTCTATTTGTATATTTTTACAAAGTCAACTTATTGCCCCCCCAACAATCTGGGTCCTCATTTTACCTACCTTATAAAGGATGGAAGGCTGAGTCAATCTTGGGCCGGGCTTGAACCTGCAGTAATTGCAAGCTGCTGTGTTTTAATAACAGGCTTCTTAGCAGCCTGAGCTATCCCGGGTTTAATTGGGTTTTATGGTTTTTAAATGTATTTTAAATTGGAGTCAAACTGGAATAAGTTTTTTAGTTATCGTTTTATCTGTATTGTGTTATTTATTGTAGTTTTTACTTGGCTGTAAACCGTCCTGAGTCCTTCAGGAGAAGGGCGGTATACAAATTAAATAATAATAATAACAACAACAACAACAACAACAACAACAACAACAGAGTTGGAAGGGACCTTGGAGGCCTTCTAGTCCAACCCCCTGCCCAGGCAGGAAACCCTACACTATAGTGACCAGTCGTCCCGCTTTTGGTGGGGCAGTCCCGCTTTTTAATAATTTGTCCTGCGTCCCACGGCATTTCAAAAAAAGTCCCGATTTTTTCCCCACTCCCATTCTGAAAATGGGAGGCGGCAACGCAAGAGGAGGAGGAGGAGGCGGAGAAGGGGGAGTGGCGGAGAAGGGGGCGTGAGATCGCCCGCTGCCTGGAAGAGCCGAGAGGAGAGCCAAAGAGAGCCGAGCCTGCCTGGAAAAGCCGAGAGGAGAGGAGAGCCAAGCCTGCCTGGAAGAGCCGAGAGGAGAGGAGAGCCAAGGTTGCCTGGAAGAGCCAAGAGGAGAGCAAGAGCCTGCCTGGAAGAGCTGAGAAGCAGCAGCCGCTCCTCCTCCTTCAGCCAGGTGGCGAGACTCAGCGTGCATGCGCAGCCCCCCCCATCAATGGTGTCCCGCTTTGCCATCGCTGAAATCTGGTCACTTTACCCTACACCATCTCAGACAGATGGTTATCCAACATTTTCTTAAAAATTTCCAGTGTTGGAGCATTCACAACTTCTGCAGGCAAGTCGTTCCACTTATTAATTGTTCTAACTGTCAGGAAATTTCTCCTTAGTTCTAAGTTGCTCATCATCATCTAGACCAATGGTTCCCAACGTGGGGCCTACGCCCCAAAGGGGGGCAATTTGATTTTTAATGAGAGGCAATTTGGAACCTTGTTTAAACCAAGTTAATGGCCTTTTAAGCTTCCTCCGCGTGAGCAGGAGTTCATTTTTTGAATACTAAGAATTATATGTCACGGGGAAGTGGGGGGGGCGCATTCGGATTTTAGAGAAGCTTAGGTGGGGCATGGCCAAAAAATAAGGTTGGGAACCATTGAACCCAGGGGAAGGGCCTTCTCTGTGGGGGCTCCTACCCTATGGAACGAACTTCCCCCTGGACTCCGACAACTCCTGGACCTTTGGACCTTCCGCCGCGAGCTGAAGACGTACCTATTTTTCTGTGCAGGACTGGCATAGAATTTTTAGATGTTATTATTGGGTTTTTAATTTTTTTTTTGTTTACATTTATATCCCGCCCTTCTCCGAAGACTCAGGGCGGCTTACAGTGTATAAGGCAATAGTCTCATTCTATTTGTATATTTTTACAAAGTCAACTTATTGCCCCCTCAACAATCTGGGTCCTCATTTTACCTACCTTATAAAGGATGGAAGGCTGAGTCAATCTTGGGCCGGGCTTGAACCTGCAGTAATTGCAAGCTGCTGTGTTTTAATAACAGGCTTCTTAACAGCCTGAGCTATCCTGGGTTTAATTGGGTTTTATGGTTTTTAAATATATTTTAAATTGGAGCCAAACTGGAATAAGTTTTTTAGTTATCGTTTTATCTGTATTGTGTTATTTATTGTAGTTTTTACTTGGCTGTAAACCGTCCTGAGTCCTTCAGGAGAAGGGCGGTATACAAATTAAATAATAATAATAATAATAATAATAATAATAATAATAATAATAATAATAATAATAATAATAATAATAATAATAATAATAATAATTATCTAGACCTTATTATGGGTTTCATGTCTCTTGGTGTCAGCTGTCATCCAAAGAAGGTCTTTCTTTCTTGAAATGTAAGATTTTTTTTTTTAAATTGCTCTTGCTTTTCTTAGATGCTGAAAAATGTTCCAAGTGTCCGGATGATCAATATCCAAATAAGGACCAAGTCCAATGCATCCCTAAAATAATAACCTTCCTGTCCTATGAGGAACATCTGGGCATCATCCTGGTCTCCCTTGGACTATTTTTGTCTTTATTCACAAGCTTCATTTTAATCGTATTCATCAAATACCTAGAAACTCCCATTGTCAAGGCTAACAATCGGGACCTCTCCTACATCCTCTTAATTTCCCTCCTGCTTTGCTTCCTGTCCTCCTTCTTGTTCATTGGCCAACCGACAAAAGCCACATGTCTTCTTCGACAAACCATGTTCAGCATAACCTTCTCGCTTGCCGTATCTTCTGTTTTGGCTAAAACAATTACAGTGGTGCTGGCCTTCCTGGCCACAAAGCCAGGAAGCAGGGTAAGGAATTGGTTGGGGAAGAGTTTGACCAACTCCATTATTCTTCTTTGTTGTTTTGTCCAAATTGTTATTTGTGCCACGTGGCTGGCAGTTTCTCCCCCGTTCCCTGATTCTGACCCATACTCTCAGTCTGGACAGGTCGTCTTGCAATGCAACCAAGGGTCCGTCACCATGTTTTACTCCGCCCTTGGCTACTTGGGCTTTTTGGCTGCCATCTGCTTCATGGTGGCTTTCTTTGCCAGGAATCTACCCGGGGCCTTCAATGAAGCTAAGCTGATTACCTTCAGCATGCTAGTCTTTTGCAGTGTTTGGGTGTCTTTTGTCCCCACATATTTGAGCACCAAGGGGAAATACATGGTGGCTGTGCAAATTTTTGCCATTTTGGCCTCCAGTGCTGGTTTGCTGGGCTGCATCTTCCTCCCCAAGTGCTACATTATTATTCTGAGGCCAAATTTAAATACAAAGGAACATCTTAAACTTAATCTTGCGTAGCTTCTTCTCCAGAAAGATTACACTACTAACCAGAGCATACAAAACATTTGCTAGACCAATTCTCGAATACAGCTCGCCTGTCTGGAACCCACACCTCATTTCGGACATTAATACAATTGAGCATGTCCAGAAATATTTCACAAGAAGAGTTCTCCACTCCTCTAAATACAACAAAATACCTTATGCCACCAGACTTGAAATCCTGGGTTTAGAAAATTTAGAACTCCGCCGCCTTCGACAGGACCTGAGTTTAACTCATAGAATCATCTGCTACAATGTCCTTCCTGTTCTTCCTACTTCAGCTTCAATCGCAACAATACATGAGCACACAATAGATTTAAGCTTAATGTGAACCGCTCCAATCTTGATTGCAGAAAATATGACTTCATTAACAGAGTTGTTAATGCCTGGAATGCACTACCTGACTCTATAGTCTCTTCCCAAAATCCCCAAAGTTTCAACCAAAAACTGTCTACTCTTGACCTCACCCCATTCCTAAGAGGTCTGTAAGGGTTGTGCATAAGAGCACCAGCGTGCCTACCGTTCCTGTCCTAATGTTCCCTTTGATTGTATCCAATTCGTATAGTTATTTCATGCTTATGCTTATATATATGCTTATATATCGTATAGTTAGGGGACGCGGTGGCTCAGGGGCTAGGACCTGTTGATCGAAAGGTCGGCAGCTCGGCGGTTCGAATCCCTAGTGCTGCCATGTGATTGGGTGAGCTCCCATTACTTGTCCCAGCTTCTGCCAACCTAGCAGTTTCGAAAGCACGTAAAAATGCAAGTAGAAAAAATAGGGACCAACTTTGGTGGGAAGGTAACAGCGTTCTGTGCGCCTTTGGCCTTGAGTCATACCGGCCACATGACCACAGAGATGTCTTTGGACAGCGCTGGCTCTTCGGCTTTGAAACGGAGATGAGCACCGCCCCCTAGAGTCGGCAACGACTAGCACGTATGTGCGAGGGGAATCTTTACCTTTTTATCATATAGTTAATTCATGCTTATGCTTATATATACTGTTGTGACAAATAAATAAATAAATAATAAATAAATAAATAAATAAAAGATTTCACAGACTCCTTCCCCCAAGTTAGTTCATCTGGGCAAATGTGTCATTTATCAGATAAGTGACCAACTAATTCAACTTCTATGATTTGATTTTTTTTTTTTGTATTTCCTCTCTCTTCCATTCCTGCCCTTGCTTCTCTGCAAACCTGCCAAAGACTGGCCAGCTGTCCTTCATCTTTTTCCTTCAGCAGATGATAACATTTTTTATTTTATTTGGGATTTTGATTATTTCCTCAGAGGGCTGAGCTTTTCTTTTGAATTGGTCTTGGTGGTGTGTTTTTTTCAAACTTCCTTTCGCAATGGAGCACTTTGGAAAGGACACTCTTGAGGAAGTTACCTCTTGTGCATTTGCATTGATGTATCCACAAATATTCTCAATGAACTGTTTTGATCATGTTTGGTGAAAATATGCAGAAGAAAAGCAGAATAGCTCTTTGTTCTGCACATTAAACTGATGGCAGAAAGACTTCCCATTGCCCTATCTCAGGGGTGTCAAACTCAAGGCCCGCAGAGTGCTTAGATCAGGCCCACAGAGCCACCCTGGAAACAGCGAAGTACTGGCCCACAGTCAGTGGTGGGATTCAGCCAGTTCTCACCACTTTGGGAGAATCGGTTGTTAACTTTCTGAGCAGTTTGGTGAACTGGTTGTTGGAAGAAATCATTAGGGCAGAGGACCGGTTGTTAAATTATTTGAATCCCACTACTGGCCCACAGTGCCTATGCCAGCAAAAACAGCTTGGGAGGGCTCCGTTTTTCACTGGCAGAGGGCTAGCAAAACAAAAATAAAAACAAAACAAAAGAGGTCTTTCCCCTTTTGCATTTGAGCATCCAAAAAGGGACAGAAAGGGAAAGAGGGAAGAAAAAAGTAGGACAGATGGGAAGAGAGCAAGGAAGGGAAAAAGAAGGAAAGAGGGGAAGGAAGAAGAATAAGTTGGAACGCCCCTGTAGTCTTACTCGGAAACCATAGCAGAGGGAGTCCTGTGGAAATCAATTTGTTGAAAAAGAGTCTTTATTCCACAGACCATGCCGCTAATGAAAAGGTCTCCTGGCTTGCCATAAATTGATGGCTGTTCTCCGTCCCGCCCCAGAGTCAAAGGGCAGGAGGTCTTCCGCATCTTGGAGGCTGCGCAAGGCAGGAACAGGATCAGCAGAAATGGGCCTCTGGTGGCTCAACAGACTAATGCAGTCTGTTATTAACAGCAGCTCCTTGCAATTACTGCAGGTTCTAGTCCCACCAGGCCCAAGGTTGACTCAGCCTTCCATCCTTTATAAGGTAGGTAAAATGAGGACCCAGATTGTTGGGGGCATTAAGTTGATTTTGTATATAAATATACAAATAGGATGAAGACTATTGCTTAACATAATGTAAGCCGCCCTGAGTCTTCGGAAAAGGGCGGGGTAATAAATGCGAATAAAAAAAAAAGTTACAACAGTGGTGTTTCTCCTCCTCATAATTTTCAAAATCACTGCTATCCCTTGTTGCATGTTGATGCTACATCCCTTGGGATTTTCCTTCCCAACAGCCGAAGAGCCGAAGATGAGGTAATCCAACATCCAGGCTGCATAAATACACCTTGGGTGATTTTTTTGGGGGCAGGGCAGATGCTGTGCAGATGAACATTGTCTTATCCTCTCAGATTTAGCCTTTGATCGAGTGCCGTCTACACTACAGAGGTTACTGCAGGTTGGAGCTTGAAAGGTGTCCTGCTAACAGTGTAACGGATGCAGTTCCATGGCAGGCACAGAAAGAACAATCCTCTTCTGTTATTCCTGCTGATCCTGTTCCTGCCTTGCGCAGCCTCCAAGATGCGGAAGACCTCCTGCCCTTTGACTCTGGGGCGGGACGGAGAACAGCCATCAATTTATGGCAAGCCAGGAGACCTCTTCATTAGTGGCATAGTCTGTGGAATAAAGACTCTTTTTCAACAAATTGATTTCCACAGAACTCCCTCTGCTATGGTTTTTGAGTAAGACTACAGGGGCGTTCCAACTTATTCTTCTTCCTTCCCCTCTTTCCTTCTTTTTCCCTTCCTTGCTCTCTTCCCATCTGTCCTACTTTTTTCTTCCCTCTTTCTGTCCCGTTTTGGATGCTCAAATGCAAAAGGGGAAAGACTTCTTTTGTTTTGTTTTTATTTTTGTTTTGCTAGCCCTCTGCCAGTGAAAAACGGAGCCCTCCCAAGCTGTTTTTGCTGGCAGAGGCACTGTGGGCCAGTACTTCACTGTTTCCAGGGCGGCTCTGTGGGCCTGATCTAAGCAGGCCTTGAGTTTGACCCCCTAAGGTAGGGGAATGGGAAGTCTTTCTGCCATCATTAATTAATTAATTAAAGCTGGTTACCAAAGATGTAAAAAAGATGTTGAGACTCTAGAAAGAGTGCAGAGAAGAGCAACAAAGATGATTAGGGGACTGGAGGCTAAAACATTTGAAGAACGATTGCAGGAACTGGGTATGTCTAGTTTAATAAAAAGAAGGACTAGGGGAGACATGATAGCAGTGTTCCAATATCTCAGGGGTTGCCACAAAGAAGAGGGAGTCGGGCTGTTCTCCAAAGCACCTGAGGGTAGAACAAGAAGCAATGGGTGGAAACTGATCAAGGAAAGAAGCAACTTAGAACTGAGGAGAAATTTCCTGACAGTTAGAACAATTAATAAGTGGAACGACTTGCCTGCAGAAGTTGTGAATGCTCCAACACTGGAAATTTTTAAGAAAATGTTGGATAACCATCTGACTGAGATGGTGTAGGGTTTCCTGCCTGGGCTGGGGGTTGGACTAGAAGGCCTCCAAGGTCCCTTCCAACTCTGTTGTTATATTATATTATTATACCACCTTTAAAGCGCTCCATGGCTTAGGACCGGGCTATTTACGGGACCGCCTACTGCTACCATTTGCCTCCCACCGACCCGTGCGCTCCCATAGAGAGGGCCTCCTCAGGGTACCGTCAGCCAAACAATGCCGGCTGGCGGCCCCCAGGGGGAGGGCCTTCTCTGTGGGGGCTCCTACCCTCTGGAACGAGCTTCCCCCAGGGCTTCGCCAACTTCCTGACCTCTAGACTTTTCGCTGCGAGCTGAAGACCTATCTATTCTTCCGCGCAGGACTGGCATAATTATATTAATTTTAATTGGGGTTTTAGAGTTTTTTAATGTATTTTAATTATGGGCCAAATTTAATAAGTTTGTTAATATTGGTTTTAATTCTGTTGTATTTATTCATTGTTGGTTTTATTTTTGGCTGTAAACCGCCCTGAGTCCTTCGGGAGAAGAGCGGTATAGAAATTAAATTATTACTATTACTATTACTAATTAATTAAATAAATAATTAATGTGCAGAACAAAGAGCTATTCTGCTTTTCTTCTGCATATTTTCACCAAACACGATCAGAACAGTTTGTTGAGAATATTTGTGGATACATCAATGCAAAGCCACCAGCCGAGAGCACAAACTGGTTAGAGAAGACAAGGGGATGGGTAAAGAGAAGGAGAAAGATCGGTAGGAAGAGGAAGCTGCTCCAAAAAGGTGACAGGAAACTGTTAATGATTTTTTTTTTACATTGTGCAAATGGGAAAAAAGTGCTTAAAAAGGAATGAGCAATTTGAGTTCTGCTTTTTTAAAAATTCTATTTAAAAAAAAAAATAAGGGTATGAATTGAATGATTTGTGAAGGAACCAACAAAATGCAAGTATCAGCAATATTGGTTAGGAAGTGAATCTCAGGTCACCTCTCATCCCTAGTTCATACATTCACTAGGTCTTGAAAATATTTACAGATCCCTCACATCCTGGACATAAACTGTTTCAACTCCTACTATCAAAACGACGCTATAGAGCACTGCACACCAGAACAACTAGACACAAGAACAGTTTTTCCCCGAAGGCCATCACTCTGCTAAACAAATAATTCCCTCAACACTGTCAAACTATTTACTAAATCTACACTACTATTAATCTTCTCATCATTTTCATCACCAATCTCTTTCCACTTATGACTGTATGACTGTAACTTTTTGTTGCTATCATTAAGGGTTAAATTGCAACCTATGACCATCATTTGTGTTGTAAATGTTGTACCTTTGATGAAGGTATTTCTTTTTTTCTTTTTCTTTTATGTACACTGAGAGCATATGCACCAAAACAAATTCCTTGTGTGTCCAATCATACTTGGCCAATAAATTCAATTCAATTCAATTCAATTCAATTCAATTCTATTCTATTCTATTCTATTCTATTCTATTCTATTCTATTCTATTCTATTCTATTCTATTCTATTCTATTCTTTGCAAACTTGAAAAGAAGTATCTTAAGTCACTTTTCCTGTGCTGATTAATGAGTTCTATCCACTTTTTTCATGGTTGCTCTGTTTTAAAGTCTTCAGTTGCTTTGTAAACTTCACACAGCATTCAGAAATAAGAATCTGCTTCAAAATATGTCTTGACCCTAAAATAACATCAGACTCCTACCTCCCAATGACAGTAGATAGAAAACAGCTTAGATAGAATTGTGGATGTAGTCTACATCAACTATTGATGTAGTCAGTAGTTATTGATACATTGCAAAAATTTATGAGGTTAAAAAAACAATGAAATAGACTGATTTCTTGTTGTGGATGATGTTGATGGCTTATAATCATATTTGTAGGAAAATCTCTCCATTTTATTGGAAAATCCTGTCCTTCCTCTTTGCTGTCCAAGAGATCAACCAGGATCCAAAATTCTTACCCAACATCACATTGGGCTACACAATCCAGGACAGCTATTTTGATGTGAAAATGACTTCAGATGCTCTGATGGACCTGCTTTCAACTGGAGAGGCCAATGTACCCAACTATAGCTGTGGAAGGCAGAAAAACATCCTGGCACTTCTCGAAGGGGCCGCCACGGACATCTCCATCCAGATTTCAACCATGTTGTGTACCTACAAAATCCCACAGGTGTTTGTATGCATGGAATTGTACCTAGATTTGTAATGGGAGTGAAAAGTCAACAGCCTAATATCCCAGTGCTGATAGGCGACTCATGAAATCTAATAGTGATAATTTCCCCTTAATAATAGCATCTTCAAGGCATGACCCAGCCGTTCTTGAGGTGGTAGAAAGCCTGACCCCCCCTTAATGGTTATTTCAATTCAGTGTTGGTTGGATGACTAGACTGTTGTCCCCAGTTTGGGTCTGAGCCTGGTGCCGAGGCCAATGATGGACGTCAGACATGAGGTGATTGTATTGTTGATTCCTTTTTTATTTTATTTATTTTATTTTATACATATAAAGATATGTATAAAGAGTACATATTAGATAATATATATAAGTAAAGGTAAAGGCAAAGGTTCCCCTCGCACATACGTGCTAGTCGTTGCCGACTCTAGGGGGTGGTGCTCATCTCCATTTCAAAGCCGAAGAGCCAGCGCTGTCCGAAGACTTCTCTGTGGTCATGTGGCCGGCATGACTCAACGCCAAAGGCTCATGGAACGCTATTACCTTCCCACCAAAGGTGGTCCCTATTTTTCTACTTGCATTTTTTTACGTGTTTTCGAAACTGCTAGGTTGGCAGAAGCTGGGACAAGTACTGGGAGCTCACCCCGTTACACGGCAGCACTAGGGATTCGAACCGCTGAGCTGCCGACCTTTCAATCGACAAGCTCAGCGTCCTAGCCCCTGAGAAGTATAAGCATAAATTGAATACATGAAATGAATACAATTAAAGGGAACATTAGGACAGGGACGGTAGGCATGCTGGTGCTCTTATGCACACCCCTTACAGACCTTTTAGGAATGGGATGATGTCAACGGTAGCCATTTATTTGAGTACTCCAAGGAAAAGGGCTCCTGGCCTAAATGCCAAGAACAAAGTATTAAGAAAGTTTTATACATTTTCCCTAAAGAAGAAGGCTGGATAAGGTGGTATAATAAGAAATATCATCTAATAAACATTTTAGTAACGATCTAAGAATTTGTTCTATTGGTCTCTAGCTGTCCCTATTCCTAAGCCTTGCCTAATGAATGCTCCAGGAATTATCTAATGCACATTCTATTTGCTCCAGGCCATCTCTATTCCTAACTTCTAGCTGAGCTCTGCAAGTTGCTTGAGTCTTTGTTACTTTTATCAGCTTTCTAACTACCCAGAAGTGTTACAAGCGTTACACGTGGCCTATTTCCTGTGGATATGCAGTCTTTGTTCTTGTCAGACAGAGTCCACAATTACAGGCTTCCTGATTTACGTTCAAGCGTGTGTCATGATCTTGCTTTATTTTAGCAGCCAGCCCATCTTAGTCATTAGTGGATAAATGATCTCTAAAGTAAGGTTCCTGCTTAAGGGCTTGTAGATGGGCAAAGTGACAAGGGAAGCAACTCCCATATAAAAGTCCCCCCCCTTTTTTTTTTGCAAAACCTCCGAACCTTCAAACGTGAACTGAAGACTCTATTATTTAATCGGGCGGGACTAGCCTAAGTATTTTAATTTAATTTTAACTTAATTTTAATTTAATTTTAATGTATTAATCTATTTATAATTTTAAATTTTAAGGGTTTATATCGGGTTTGACCGTTTTAGTCAATTTGGCCAGTTAAATATTTCGTTTTAAATGTATTTTAAATCTGGGATTTATGTGTATTTATGTGTTTTAAATAAGGCTGTACACCGCCCTGAGTCCTTCGGGAGAAGGGCGGTATAAAAATTTAATAAATAAATAAATAAATAAATAAATAAATAAATAAATAAATAAATAAAAGTGGCTACCCTTTCTCCAAGAAGAAAAACAACATTTAAATCCTCAGTTTGGATAGTTAATATTTGGACCTTGATCTGACGAAACAGTGACCCTTAATGCCTTCCTTTTCTTTTCAGATCAGCTATACTTTTGCTTCACGTGTGCTAAGCGATAAAACTCAGTTCCCCTTTTTCTACCGGACTGTCCCTTCAGAAGGAACCCAGTACTCAGGGATTGTGAAACTCCTCCATCATTTCAGATGGATTTTAATTGGGCTCCTTGCTCCAGACAATGACGATGGAGAAACCTTCATGAGAACTTTAACAACCCTGCTCACAAGGAATGAAATTTGTGTGGTTTTGTCCCAAACCTTCTCTGTGGTTGCCGTCAATATATATATTAATTTCAAACAATTCCACAAATGGACACAAGTCAATGTCTTTGTTTATTTTGGAGAACAAGGTTCCTTCATACATGGAATATTTATTATGCAGGACGTGTTTAACGCTGTGAAAACATCCACTTATGGCAAAGTCTGGATCACCACAGCTAGCTGGGATTTTATGCTGGATTTGAGATACAGTCCAGAAACTATATTCTACACTTATGTTTATTTTTCCTTCGTCACCCACCAGAAAAAGTGGGCAAACCAGGATGATTTCCACTTATTTTATCGGTCTATTAGGAGATTTGTAGAGATAACATTTGGTTGTTCATATTCAAAGCAACCCTTGGCCAAGAAAGGTAGGATGAGGTGCACCGAGAAAGAGAAGCTGAAGACCCAACTGTCCCAGGAGGAGAAGGAAAGAAGCTTCTCTCTAGACAACTACCAAATTCACCACTCTGTCTGGGCTGCAGCACAGGCATTAAATGCTGCCTACTCTTCCAGAAGTGAGAAGATGAAGAGGAAGGATAGAGACAGGATGGAAATTCATAAATTGCAAGCATGGCAGGTATTATCCTTTCCATTATAGGTCTCTAATCCTCTACTTGAGGCTCAGTACTGTAACTGCGTGGATTGTACAGATAGGTGAAAGCAATGCATCATGCTGAGATTTGAGCAAATGCAACAGTTAATCTCTCCTAGGTACAAAACAATAATTTGTTTATTTAAAAGTTGTAAAATGAATGTGATTAAAATGATAACTGCTTAACAACTTCAATACTATCTTCATCCCATTACCCTATCCCACTCTGCCTGGGAAGAAAGGTATGTTACAGACCCCATCAATTAAAGTCTTTGGTAGGGTCTAAGAAGAGATCCTTGTCTGCCATTTCTTCCACCCCTGTGGAATATTCTTCCCCCAGAGGTGAGGCAACCCCCCACTTTCCTGGTCTTCTGAAAATAAATTAAAATATGATTCGGTGGTGTGTATACACACACAGTGTCATGTCCCACTCCTCCTCTGATGGCCGGGTCTGGGAAGTCTGTATCAAGCGTGGCCACGAAGTTCTCAGGGCAGGCAGGAATCCAAGGTGTGACTTCAGCAACCAGATGAGACTTTGCCTGACTCAAGGAATGCCAAAAAGCAGATCCTTTATATAGGCCATGGGGTGTGGCTCCATGACTCAGCACTTATCCAGGCCTGCCCCTCCCTTCCTTTTGCTGACATCGCCTCTCCATTCTCCGGAAGCGGGGATCTGCCCACCTTTCGTCCTCCTGCTCAGCTGCCAGCAATTCTAGCTCGTGACTGGCTTCATGCTCCTCATGCTCACACGCTGTGGGGGGGGGCGTTATTTGCTCAGACTGTCCGGGCATGGTGCCAGGACTGGGGGCTGGAGGCATGCCAGGCCATTCTTCTTCACTATCAGTCTCTGGCTGAGATAGCAGGAGATGGGAGGAGCCCGGCTGAGGAGAGGAGGGCGGGCGAGGCACAACACACAGTTTCCCCAAATACAAGACCCTGTCTTATTGTTTTTGACACCAGGTCTTATTTTCGGGGTGTGTTTGTGTGTGTGTGTGTGTGTCTGTCTGTCTGTCTGTCTGTCTTCTACTGACTCACCTCACTTGTGTACTCCTGTTCACTGTCAGAGGTCTTCATGAACTTCTTCTGGGGCTGGCAAGGCTTTCCAGAAGGCCTCCGCAGCCGATAACAGAGCTCCAGATCGATCCGAAACTCTGTTATTAGCTGCAGAGGCCTTCAGCAAAGCCTTGTTGGCTGCAGAAGAAATGGTCTGAGGTGTGTGAGGCCCGGTTGTAACTGTCCGAAGGTAAGTAATAGGGCAGCTCCACCCCCCCATCCCCACCCTAACTTAATTTTTACCTGTGTACCCTGGAGTGGGTGGGATTGTAGTTAGGGCTTATTTTGGGGATAGGGCTTATATTGGGCGCATGTGTAAAAATCAAGCTAGGACTTACCTTTGTGGTAGGTCGTATTTTTGGGGAAGCACGGTATATTATTTTATATTTTAACATTCAATTGTACTCCATCCCGCATTCAACACTGGGTGGGTAGTTCAGAAATGTGAAAAACAAATAATAATGATAATAATACAAAAAAGTCAAGATAAATCTAAATTCAGTAATGCC
Organism: Ahaetulla prasina; assembly: GCF_028640845.1. NCBI lineage: Eukaryota > Metazoa > Chordata > Lepidosauria > Squamata > Colubridae > Ahaetulla > Ahaetulla prasina. Next base: position 25,612,504 of record NC_080540.1, on the reverse strand, counting down.
ATGTACCCAAGAGAGATACACTGAGTCATTTGATATTTCCTTGATTATTTATTTTTGTGCCCTTCCACTTTCTACCAAAATATCCTAATTTTTGCCAGTTTCATTTTGGCTTAAATTTTTTGGTTTTAAATTTTTACTATTAATTTTTAGTGGGTTTTAGTTTTTATGTTCCAAAGTTTTAGGCCAATTATGTAATAAGTTTTTTAATTCGTATTTTAATTGTATATTAAATTATTGTATGTTTTACCTGGCTGTACACCGCCCTGAGTCCTTTGGGAGAAGGGCGGTATAAAAATTGAATAAATAATAATAATAATAATAATTTCTGAGTAGAAACTCAGCTCAGATTTAGGAACCTTAGTAATACATAAACATAATGCTTTCCTTCCCAAAGGACTAGATCCAGTGGTGGGATTCAAGTACAACCGGTTCTCTGCCCTAATGATTCCTTCCAACAACCAGTTTGCCAAACTGCTCAGAAAGTTAACAACCGGTTCTCCCAAAGTGGTGCGAACTGGCTGAATCTCACCACTGACTAGATCTCATAATTCAAGATTAACATAAAATGTGTCCAGATATTCAAAAATGCACAGCCACCTGAGTTTGAATGAGTTTTGCAACATAGGACTTTTAAGACTGAAAAATTAGTTGTATCTGCTCCTTTCCTTCTCTTTTGTCTTCCCCTCCTTCTCCATCTGTTCTTTCTATTTTTCCTCCCCTACATCCTCTTTCACCTGTTCCAGTTTCACTCCTTCTTCCAAAGCTCCCATTTTTACAACTCTTCCATGGGTGGAGTGTATTTAGATGAGAATGGCAAGACGGCGGCTGATTTCAACATCATGAGCTCCATGATATACCCTAATAAGTCCATAAAGAGATGGAAATTTGGGAGTCTGAGAAGAGAAGAATCTCCAGACCTCAAGCTTTTCATTGATCAAGATGGTACTGGCTTCCTCAGCCTACTGGACAAAGTGAGAGAGAAAAAGACTTTAATTTTTCTAACTTTAATAACTTTACTGCCTTGAATACCGTCCTCCCAATTGCAAAAACCAAAAGACCTCATCTTTCCATTACTGATATAATTCCTATACTGGTGACTTATCATCCCTTCATAAACATTATGAGGCCATTATGGATATCACCTAAAGACTGATATTTATTTATTTATTTATTTATTTTATTTATTTATTTTGTCACAACATCATACAAAAAGATTATATAGTATATAAACATATATATGAGTAAATATTAGGGGGTATAAGCATATATATATATATATCAAGAAGAAAAGGAAAAAAAAACAATAGGACAGGAACGGTAGGCAGTTTGTGCGCTTATGCATGCCCCTTATGGTCCTCTTAGGAATCGGGTGAGGTCAATAGTAGAAAGTTTTTGGTTAAAGCTTTTAGGATTATAGGAAGAGACCACAGAGTCAGGTAAAGTATTCCAAGCACTGATGATTCTGTTACAGAAGTCATATTTTTTGCAATCTAGATTAAAGCGGTTGACATTAAGTTTAAATCTATTGGTTGCTCTTGTATTATTGCAATTAAAGCTGAAGTAGTCTTTAACAGGAAGGACATTACAATAGATGATTCTATGAGTTAAACTTAGGTCATGTCGAAGGCGACGGAGTTCCAAGTTTTCTAAGCCTAGGATTTCAAGTCTGGTGGGATAAGGTATTTTGTTGTTTTCAGAGGAATGGAGAACTCTTCTGGTAAAATATTTCTGGACACATTCAATTGTATTGATGTCAGAGATGTGGTGAGGGTTCCAAACAGGCGAGCTGTATTCTAGAATTGGTCTAGCAAATGTTTTATATGCTCTGGTTAGTAGTGTAGTGTTTTTGGAAAAGAAGCTATGTAAGATTAGGTTTACAACTCTTAGAGCTTTTCTTTGCTATGTGGTTGCAGTGCGCTTTGGCACTTAGATCATTTGACATGAAAACTCCAAGGTCTTTAACGGGATGGGGGTCATCTGTAAGGTAATGTCCATCAAGTATGTACTTAGTGTTTGGGTTCTTTTTTCCTATATGTAAGACTGAGCATTTGTTGGTTGAGATTTGGAGTTGCCAAGTTTTAGACCAAGTGGTTAGATGATCAAGATCTTTTTGAATGATAGATGTATTGACTGTGGTGTTAAATAGTTTGATATCGTCAGCAAAGAGAACACAATTACTTGTGATATGGTCACAAAGATCATTAATGTATAGTATGAAGAGTGTTGGTCCAAGGATGCTGCCTTGAGGAACGCCACTCTTGACAGGAACAGGATTTGATAAAGCATTGCCAATTTTGACCACTTGTTGTCTGTTAGACAGAAAAGCAAATATCCATTTGTGAAGGGATCCTGAAATGCCATAGGATTTTAGTTTTAGGAGAAATTTATCGTGTACTACTGAGTCAAAAGCTTTGCAGAAGTCTATGTAGACAATGCAATGAAGTCTATAGAGGTTCCACAAAAGGAATCAGAATGACCAAAAGTACATGGAGCTTTCCTCCATCCATTTTGCGAGTTATGGGGCTGGTGGAAGTTGTCAAGGACAACTTAAATCAATCTTATTTGTGGACTGTGGATAGTGAGAAGACAGAGGCTTATGGAGGCAACATAAAGACAAAGTCATCAAGGCATGTTTTAGTCAGAGCTAGGTGCAAATGGAGAAAAGCTCCTTAGCATTAAAATGTGCTGACATTTGCAAAGCACCACCAGATCACCTGAAGCTCAGTCCAGAGCCACGGTGATGCAGTGGTTAGAATCTCACCAGGCTCAAGGTTGACTCAGCCTTCCATCCTTCCGAGGCGGATAATATGAGGACCCAGATTGTTGGGGGCAATATGCTGACTCTGTAAAATGCTTAGACAGAGCTGTAAATCACAGTAAAGTGATATATAAGTCTAAGTGCTTATTGCTATTAACAGAATAGCTTCATGGGAAACCCTGAAGAAGCAGAGGGAATGAACGGAGTGAGACCTAAGTTAGGAAGCTATAGATAGTTGTATCAGTCATAAGAACAGTATACAGACTTGAACCTCCAAATTCAGCACACTGTTTAAGAATGATTTCATACTCCAGAACACTCGTGCCCACAAATAAATGAGATCTATCACATTTCCTTGATTTCTCTTTGTTCTTGCTCAGCCTCTGCCTTCTTCCAAGTGTGTGGAAAGCTGCCATCCAGGTTTTGTCAAGGTGCCTCGGGAAGGGGAACCTCTTTGCTGCTATGACTGCCTTCCTTGTGGAGAAGGGACCATCTCCATTTGGGAAGGTGGGTGATGCTGGAGAAAAAGGAAGGAGGTGTGTTTGTGTGTGTGTGTCTGAAAATTGGTGTTTTGGGAAAGCTAGCAGGATCTCCATGTTCACTCAGCTTTCACCAGATTAATGAAAGTGGTGCTATAACACCAAGCCACAAGCTTTCTCCCTCTGGGCCATGCTTTGGTGGGTGCACTTAGAAAAGGGCTGAGACCCATATGCTGGAAATGTAAAAATAAAGAGGGAACATATTACCATATGTGGTGGTCCTGCCCCGAATCCCGTAAATATTGGTTAAAAATTAAAGAGTGGCTACAGGAAATCACGAATAAACAATTGGATCTAGAACCAGAACTCTTTTTATTGGGGATTTTCAAAAAAAAATATGTGAAGAGTATAAAATATTTAATACTACACATATTAACTGCTGCTAGGATGGCCTTCGCTCAATGTTGGAAACAGCCATGTATACCCACAGAGAAACTTGTTATACAAAAGGTCACGAACTGCGCAGAAATGGACACACTAACGCTGCGTTTAAAAGATAAAGAGACATCGGTATTTTATAATATATGGGAACAGTGGTATAAATGGATGGAACGGAGATAGACAAGGATATTTAGTTACTAAGTATAAGCAATAGATAAAACAAGAACACAAATATATACAATTGAATGTTTGTAATCATTGCACGGATTATTGTTATAAGAAAAACACCACAAATAGCTGTTCAGTGATATAACCTTTTCTTTTTCTTTTCTCCTATGTTTTTTAATGTAAAAAAAAGTTTAATAAAGTATATATTTTTTTTTTAAAAAAGAGAAAAGGCCTGAGATTTGCATCAAAACATGGACACTCTACTTTCATCAGTCTGATCCTATGGACAACAAAGTCAAGGCCATTAGTGACATTCTCCCAGCAGCCACCAAAAGCAGAATAGTGTTCTGTTTCCCTCCCCCAATACTCCCAACAAAGAGTCAGTCAAAGGCCTTCTCTTCTAATTTATTTACATAGATAAATGTCCTGGCCATGTCTACCCACGGGCCTGCCAAGTTTCTGGAGATAACGAGGAAATTATAGATAAGGCCAGAATTACTCACGAGTATATTCTTCCCTCCGTTGATACAGTTTGCCCGCGCAAATTCATTGCTTTGTCCAAGACAAAAAACCAGGAAGTCCCGTCTCCTATTTATAGTCTCTGCAGATGTCACTGCATGACAATCATTACTTGGCTTTATCTCAATGCTGCTTCTGCTGCGCGCGCCGTCTGCGCAGTCTTGCATCACTCCAAAACTGTTCTTGGGGCGTTGCCAAATCAGAAGAAGGCTCAAGAGAATCAGGCCTTGCCAGCCCCTCCTCCCTTTGAGTGGGTGCCAGGGAGGGAGAGGGCCCAAGAGAAGCAGGGCTTGCCAGGTCTTCTCCCTCACTTTCTGAATCATCCGAGTCCAGGAGTCCAGGTCCAGGAACCTGGGTCACAACAAATAGGATGCTGGTTTTCATGGAAAAAAACCCTCACTGATCCACCGTCTGGGAGAAATGTGCACCAAATCGGTACCATACACTGATTCATTTCATTTCATTCATTCATTCATTCATTCATACCTTTTCATTTTGGCCTATAATTCCTACAAAAGAAGTTTAAGTTACAGAAAGAGACGGGTCTGTCGTGGCTTATCAGCTGCCGGCAGAGAGAGAAGAGGAGAAGGGAGAGGGAGAGCCTAGGCCGGTTATGGAGCCTTTGGAAGGCTCTGATAAGGAAACAGCATCAAAGACAGAGGCATAACCGGGGCCTTCTTTCCTCCTGCAGGTGGACAGGCAGCTGCTTTCAGGCCCTGCACTGAGTGGGGAGGAACAGATGGGGCCCATCCCAGATTTTTATTTATTTATTTATTTAATTTATATACCGCCCTTCTCCCGAAGGACTCAAGGCGGTTTACAGCCAGGGTAAGAACACAACTCAGAAAAGTTAAAAGACATTTAAAAACTACTTAAAATTAAAGACTGAAGGAAATATAAGACTATAATAAAACCCCAATAACAAACTTCATTAAGCCAGCCCTGCACGATGAAATAGAAAGGTCTTTAGCTCGTGGCGAAAGGTCTGGAGATCAGAAAGTTGACGTATCCTCGGAGGCAACTCATTCCAGAGGGCAGGAGCCCCCACAGAGAAGGCTCTCCCCCTGGGGGTCGCCAGTCTACATTGTTTGACCGACGGCACCCTAAGGAGACCCTCTCTATGGGAGCGCACGGGTCGATGGGAGGCTATTGGTAGCAGCAGGCGGTCTCGTAGATAACCCGGTCCTATGCCATGGAGCGCTTTAAAGGTGATAACCAACACTTGTGCATATGCGCACAGAGGAAAGGAGAGCAAAGGAAAACTGTAACCCGACTCTCAGGGATAGGCATTTGCAGGTGATAGCCAGCCCCTCCCTTGCTGGGAAATGAATAGGAGGGATTTGGGAGTGGCCAGCAAGCAATTCGGATTTCTTGGATAAACCCAGGTTTGTTGGGACTAATTACGTTTGACCTTTTGTTTATCCCTGTGAATAAAAGACTGTTACTGCCCTGTTACAGAAAGGGGTTTTACTCATGATTAAACATCTTATCACTACTTGCGAAGGCTGGGTCAGAACAGGCTCCTAGATATATTTAATTTAGCAACCCACTTGCCTTTCAGTTTGTTAAGAGTGGGGATTCCCATATTCTCTTCAAAATGGATGGTGATGGGGGTGGTGTTCCCCCTTTCCCTAAATCCTTCCCACGCTTCATCATTTTTATAAAATCTCTACCTCAAACATGTGTGAAGGAGCTTTTGCCCCGAACAGGGCTGTCGTGTCCCACTCCTCCTCTGACGGCCGAGTCGGGGAAGTCCGTATCAAGCATGCCTCTGCAGCTCTGCCAAAGTCCTATCAGAGTCCTCAGGGCAGGCAGGAATACAAGGTGTGACTTCAGCAATCCAGATTAGACTTTGCCTGACTCAGAGAATACCAGAAAGCAGATCCTTTATATAGGCCATAGGGTGTGGCTCCATGACTCAGCACTTATCCAGGCCTGCCCCTCCCTTCCTTTTGCTGACGTCGCCTCTCCATTCTCCAGAAGCGTGGATCTATCCATTGCATCGTTTTGTCTCCAGCTGTTGGTAATCCCAGCTCGTGGCTGGCTTCAGGCACACATGCTATCGGAGGGAGGTTTGTTTGTTCGGTTTGTCCGGGCATGGTGCCAGGGCTGGGGGCTGGAGGCATGCCAGGACATTCTTCTGTACTATCAGCGTCCAGCAGGAGATGGGCATTTGGCCAAATGGAAAAAGAAAAATCTGTACCAGAGATGATATATTTTTTTCTTTTCAGATGCAAAAAAATGCCTGACATGTCCAGAAGATCAATATCCGAACATGGCCAAAGTTCAATGTATCTCAAAAATGATAACTTTCATGTCCTACCAAGAATCTTTGGGGATCATCTTAGTCTCTTTTATTTTGTGTTTCTCCATCACTACTGTCCTGGTGTTAGGAATCTTCATTAAACACCGAGAAACTCCCATTGTCAAAGCCAACAACCGGGACCTCTCCTATATCCTCCTGGTCTCCCTCCTGCTTTCCTTCCTGACTTCCTTTCTCTTCATTGGTCAACCAAGAAAGTCCACCTGCCTTCTCCGTCAAACAACCTTCAGCAACGTTTTCTCACTTGCTGTCTCTTCTGTCTTGGCCAAAACCATCATAGTAGTGTTGGCCTTCTTGGCCACAAAGCCAGGACACACGATGAGGAAATGGCTGGGAAAAGCTTTGACCAACTCCATTATTATTTCTGGTTCTAGTGTCCAGATTGCCATTTCTGCCATTTGGTTGGGAATCTCTCCCCCCTTTCCTGATTCAGACATGCATTCCCAACCTGGAGAGATCATCCTGCAGTGCAACGAAGGCTCCGTTGCCATGTTCTATGGATCCCTGGGCTATATGGGCTTCCTGGCTGCCACCTGCTTCACAGTAGCTTTCCTGGCCAGGAATCTCCCTGGAGCCTTCAATGAAGCCAAGCTGATCACCTTCAGCATGCTGGTCTTCTGCAGTGTTTGGGTGTCTTTCGTGCCCACCTATCTGAGCACCAAAGGGAAATACATGGTGGCTGTGCAGGTCTTCTCCATCTTGGCCTCCAGTGCTGGGCTGCTGGGCTGCATCTTCATCCCCAAATGTTACATCATTTTACTAAGACCAAATCTGAACATCAAGGAACATCTAATAGTAAAAGTAAAATAGAAAACCTACCGTAACTTTTCTGGATTCATTTTTCAGCAATCTAATTTAAGAAAATTCCCTTGAACTTCCAAATATTGGGAGTACATATACAAATTAGTCTGCAGAGAAAATGCTTTATTGCACTATTTTACTGTTCTAAATCATATGAATGTGAATGTGAAATAACATAAGAGTGCAGAGAAGAGCAACAAAGGTGATTATGGGACTGGAGGCTAAAACATATGAAGAACGGTTGCAGGAACTGGGTATGTCTAGTTTAATGAAAAGAAGGACTAGGGGAGACATGATAGCAGTGTTCCAATATCTCAGGGGTTGCCACAAAGAAGAGGGAGTCAAACTATTCTCCAAAGCACCTGAGGATAGAACAAGAAGCAATGGGTGGAAACTGGTCAAGGAAAGAAGCAACTTAGAACTAAGGAGAAATTTTCTGGCAGTTAGAACAATTCATCAGTGGAACAACTTGCCTGCAGAAGTTGTGAATGCTCCAACACTGGAAGTTTTTAAGAAAATATTGGATAACCATCTGACTGAGATGGTGTAGGGTTTCCTGCCTGGGCAGGGGGTTGGATTAGAAGGCTTCCAAGGTCCCTTCCAACTCTGTTAATTTGTTAATCTCTCTATTAATTTGTTACTATTAATTCATTCTGTAATTCTATAGATTGGCCCATCCTCCTAACTTTTTCACTTAAACTTTGAAACCTTATCCGAGACTTCCAAAACCAGATAGAGCCCTACAGAGTTCAAGGGGCCTCTGTAGGCCTCTGGTGGCTCAACAGACTAAGCAGTCTGTTATTAACACAGCTGCTTGCAATTACTGCAAGTTCAAGGCCCACCAGGCCCAAGGTTGACTCCTTTATAAGGTAGGTAAAATGAGGACCCAGATTGTTGGGGGCAATAAAAGTTGACTTTGTATATAATATACAAATGGATGAAGACTATTGCTTGACATAGTGTAAGCCGCCCTGAGTCTTCGGAGGGGGGCGGGATATAAATTCAAAAAAAAAAAAAAAAGGTGATGCTTTTTGTTCTTCACATCAACAAAAACACAGTCCTCATGTCACTTCTCTAGAGGTGGCCTCCCAAGTGAGTTTTGCACAGAAACATCAGCCTCCAGAAAAACAAATAAACATGAAACAATCAATTATATGACAAATGCTGATGAGCTCAAGATCTACAATCTCAGCGAACATCTGGGACAGTGCTAAGGAATTCCCTTTGTCCCCTTTTAATGTAATGCATTTCAAGGAAGCTTTGTTTCCTTTTTCAGATTTTATCTGAGAAAAAGAGAAGCTACTGGCTCAGGCAGATAATGGTTTACCTGCTTTTCCTTCTCATGCTGCTTCCTCATGCAGTGTTGTGCCTCGTCCTCCCTCCTCTCCTCAGCCGGGCCCCTCCCGTCTCCACTCGGGCCTGTTATCAGACTCCGAGTCTGATAATGAAGATGAACTGCCTGTCATGCCTCCAGCCCCCGGCCCTAGCCCCATGCCTGGAGAGGATGTCAGGAGTAAACAGACAAGCCCGATAAACTTCACTCCTACAGCGTGTGAGCAGCCACGTGCTGGAATTACTGACAGCAGATCCAGCTGAAGAGAATTCAAAGTGGGAGGATCCTCGCTTCCAGAGATCTGAGAGGTGACACCAGCAGAAGGAAGGGAGGGGCAGGCCTGGATAAATGCTGAGTCATGGAGCCACACCCCACAGCCTATATAAAGGACCTGCTTTTGGCATTCCAACCTTGAGTCAAGCAAAGTTTCATCTAGTTTGCTGATATCGGACTCTATCACTGAAGTCACAACTTGGACTCCTGCCTGCCCTGATAAACCTCGAAGGAATTTGGCAAGCTGCAGAGGCTTCGTTGTCATGTTTGATACGGACATCCTTGACCCGGTCGTCGTCGGAGGAGTGGGACACGACATGCAGCTGATGAGAAGCTTGGTTTGAAATGCCCTCTGAATCTGAAGAGGAATGAAGCCGACCCACGAAATTATTACAAGTCAGGAGACCTCCTTCTGGGTGGGGTCATTGGTGCAACTAAAGCATCCTTCCTCCCTTACGATTTCAGCAGAAGCCCCTCTGCAAAGGTGTTTGGGTAGGTACAATGAAACTGCTTCTTTGCCGGTCATTGCTAATTTCCAGGCTTCTAGGTATGTGGCTGCACTATTTCACTGTCACCTTTCATCTATTGCTGTCTTCTTGTGTTGGAGAAAGATGGGGGTGGATGGGTGGGTGTAGGCATGATTGCAATGCTCCTTTAGGCATAACAGTGATAAATATGCAGCCAGGTAATCCCTTCTGACAGCAATTTAGGGGGCAAAAAGGCTGCAAAAGCAACATCTCTTGTGTCCAATGTCAGGACTACTCTTTAGATCAGGTTTTTCCATTTGGCCTCTCTTTGTGGCGTACCAGTGCAAAGCAGTGTGTCAAGGTTCCAGAAAAACCTCTTCTGCATAAAAAAACTCAGAAGCCATTGTTTTTCAGAGTTCTTTACTAGCATGAGGAAACTGGCACACGATGAGTGAAATTCCAAAACTGAACTTTCGGATTCTTTTCCCAGTTATACAAACCCCAAGAGTCCCACCCCCCTAACCCTTTTGCTGGTCACATGGTCCCACGTTCTCCCAGTTCATTCGAATATCTTCCCGCCACTCCTCCTGCAGATGTGAACACCATCCGACCTTGACCGCTTGAAGAATGTTACCATACCCTAAACCCCCCTTCTTCCCCTCAGGGGAAAAATGTGGCAGCGTCTGGAACCCTAAAGTCTAGTATGGTTTCCAGGCCTGACACAGTGTTGGGTTGCTACCGGTTCACCCCGGTTCAGGCGAACCGGTAGCGGTGGAAGGCTCCGCCCACCCATCATCCAAAATGCTCCCAAAAGCGAACTGGCAGCAAAGGTAAATGGAACCTACCACTAGTGCAAAGATAGCCCCTAAACAACTTTCTGCATTCCCAGTGCATCTTCTCAAATGTAGTCATCTCTCCATTCAACAAAGTGGAAAAAACTTTCTTGTCAAACATCTGGACGCAGAGATCTTAACTGAGATAGCATGTCTTCCCTCCCCCTGCACTCTTTAGGATTAATTATTTAATGGTAAGTGTTAATATGAAAATTTCATAATGCCTTGGTAAGGCCACACTTGGAATACTGCATTCAGTTTTGGTCGCCGCGATGTAAAAAAGATATTGAGACTCTAGAAAGAGTGCAGAGAAGAGCAACAAAGATGATTAGGGGACTGGAGGCTAAAACATATGAAGAACGGTTGCAGGAACTGGGTATGTCTAGTTTAATAAAAAGAAGGACTAGGGGAGACATGATAGCAGTGTTCCAATATCTCAGGGGTTGCCGCAAAGAAGAGGGAGTCAAACTATTCTCCAAAGCACCTGAGGGTAGAACAAGAAGCAATGGGTGGAAACTAATCAAGGAGAGAAGCAACTTAGAATTAAGGAGAAATTTCCTGACAGTTAGAACAATTAATAAGTGGAACGACTTGCCTGCAGAAGTTGTGAAGTTGTGCTCCAACAGTGGAAATTTTTAAGAAAATGTTGGATAACCATCTGCCTGAGATGGTGTAGGGTTTCCTGCCTGGGCAGGGGGTTGGACTAGAAGGCCTCCAAGGTCCCTTCCAACTCTGTTGTTATATTATATTATATCTCTGACACACCTTCCTCCTCCTGTTTTCCTCACAACAATAATCCTATGATATATGTTGGGCTGAGAGAGAGTGACCAGCCTCCAAACACCCAGAGGACTTTCATGGCCAAAGCAGGACTAAAAGTCACGGTCTCCCACTTTCTAGACAGGTGCATTAACAACTAGAATTTAGCCACTAGAATCTCTTCCCGAGCTGCATTTTTAAAATTGATTCAGACTTATGAATTATGGATGTCATGGTATGAAGAATTAATAGCTGTAAGCTGATGAGAAGTTGTAAGCGGAGGCACCCGGAAGCTGATGTAATGGAATGAGGCAGCAGGGTTACTGCTACTTTAAGAAACTGGGTAAGAAGCTGCCTATACAAGGGAAGCCATTAGAGGGTGTTTCTTCTCCTCATGCATTCTCCTGATGTTCTCTCATCTTGTATCTCAATTGCTCTCAGTTGTATCAGTAGCTATATGATAAGGTATTTAACCATGTAGAAGCTACACAAGAAGCTTCTGCTTCTGATATTGCTGGTGTCCCAGCCAATCTCAAGATAAAGGTTCCTCTCACACATATGTGCTAGTCATTCCCGACTCTAGGGGACAGTGATCATCTCCGTTTCAAGGCCGAAGAGCCAGCGCTGTCCGAAGATGTCTCTGTGGTCATGTGGCTGGCATGACTAAACACCAGAGGTGCACGGAACACTGTTACCTTCCCACCAAAGGTGGTCCCTATTTTTCTACTTGCATTTTTACGTGCTTTTGAACTGCTAGGTTGGAAGAAACCGGGACAAGTAAAGGGAGCACACCCCATTACACAGCAGCACTAGGGATTCGAACCATTGAACTGCCGACCTTTGATCGACAAACTCAGCGTCTTAGCCACTGAGCCACCATGTCTCTCAGTCAATCCCTAGGAAGCCTAAAATAGATTGCCAGATTAGAGATGCTCTGCTCAGCCCATTTCCATATGTTTGTAGGTGCTCATTGATATTCAATTCTTAATATTTATAGGAATAGAGGATAACATGCTTTTAAATTCCTTTTGTGGATCCCTTTTGAAACATCCTCTTGTTTTTATGCTTCTATTTTAATGATTGAAAGTTTTAAATTCTGGCTATTGGGCAAATGAAAATTAAGACTGCCAGAAACAATGGTTTATGTCTGATTCTTCACCCTCGTGAAAACTACCTACATCCCATCTTTTCGACACTCATGAATGTTATGCGATGATGAGTGACTATCATTCAGCTCTGGTTTTGGATCAGTGTTTGCATAACTAGGTCCCTCAAGCCACTGAAAAACCAAATTCTAATAGAAAAGCCATTTTAATACTACTGCAAACCCATGCATTTGCTGCAAACTGCCTTTGTTTTCTGGGTAGTTTCTTGTAAAAAAGATAAGAGTTAAGATTGTTATTACTAACTCTGCTGGTAATAATACGACTTCGGCCAGGTCAAAATTAATGTCCAATTTAGTGCTGCTTCGCTGCCATGAAGACACACCTTTTCGATATTCCGTTATTTCCTATCATTGAATAAAATAATTGAGCTTCATAATTTTATTCCCTTGGCATCAAGACAGTTATTCCAAGGTGTCAAGTTGTGACAGGATATTTATTTATTTATTTATTTATTTAATTAGATTTTTATACCGCCCTTCTCCCGAAGAACTCAGGGCGGTTCACAGCCATATAAAACCACAATAATAAATATAATAAAACAATAATTGAAAAACCTATCAAATACGGCCCTATATAAAATACATATAAAACAATAAAACCAATTGAATTAAAACCCCAATAACAGGTATTAAAATTCTAAAATCCTATGCCAGTCCTGCTTGACGAAATAAATATGTTTTCAGCTCACGGCGGAAGGTCCGAAGGTCGGGAAGTTGACGGAGTCCCGGGGGGAGTTCATTCCAGAGGGTAGGAGCCCCCACAGAAAAGGCCCTTCCCCTGGGGGTTGCCAGCCGGCATTGCTTGGCCGACGGCACCCTGAGGAGTCCCTCCCTGTGAGAGCGCACGGGACGGTGGGAGGCAAATGGCGGCAGAAGGCAGTCCCGTAAATATCCATGGAGCGCTTTAAAGGTCGTAACCAATACCTTGAAGTGCACCCGATAGACCACAGGTAGCCACTGCAGTTTGCGCAGGAGTGGTGTTACATGGGAGCCGCAAGCGGCTCCCTCTATCACCCGTGCAGCTGCATTCTGGACCAACTGGAGCCTTCGGGTGCTCTTCAAGGAGAGCCCCATGTAGAGAGCATTGCAATAGTCCAAGCGAGAGGTAACTAGAGCGTGAGTGACCGTGCATAGGGCACCCCGATCAAGAAAGGGGCGCAACTGGCAGATCAGGTGAACCTGATGAAAAGCTCTCCTGGAGATGGCCGTCAAATGGTCTTCAAAAGACAGCCGTCCATCCAGGAGCACACCTAAGTTGCGCACCCTCTCCATCGGGGCCAATGACTTGCCCCCGACAGTCAGCCGCAGTTGCAGCTGACTGTACCGGGGTGCCGGCATCCACAGCATCCACGAATAACCAAATAAGATTCAGTAGGCTTATGGAGACAAAGAGGATGAAATTGAAAAAAGTATTTTGTTGTTTCGATGATGATGATGATGATGATAAAATGTACATTTTTAAATGCAGGCGTTTTAGTGATCATTCAAAAATCCTAGGCTTTGTTTTTGCCATTCAAGTGGCCAACAAGAATCCCCAGTTCCTGCACAATCTCACACTTGGCTACCACATCCATGACAACTATTTGAATACACTTGGCACTTCAGATGCATTGCTGAACTTACTCTCTACCGGAGAAGCCAATGTTTCCAACTACAGCTGTGGAAGGAAGGACAACCTTTTGGTCCTTATTGACGGAGCTGCCTGGGACATCTCAATTCAGATGTCAACATTAGTAGGCCTCTACAAAATCCCACAGGTTTGTGTGTGTATGATTTGCAATTTGTAAAATGAGAAGGATGGTGGTGAGTTAGTGACACAATAAATCAGCCAATGGAATAGAAGTTGCCTTCAGAAATTGTGGGAGCTTCATCACTGGAGGCTTTCAAGAAGAGACTGGACTGCCATTTGTCATAAATGGTGTAGAGTCTCTCGCTTGGGCGGGGGGTTGTAGTAGATGACCCACAAGGTACCTTTCAACTCTGATAATCTGAATCTGATCCATCCAACCATATCTCCTCTATGGAATTGAAGAGCTCCTTCGGCAATTGCAAGGGTCCTGACCAGGCGTGGAGATCATTGTGGGGAGTAGGCAAGGATCAAAGCAGACATATCTTGTCATGACACCATCTCCATTGTTTGAGGGCTTTTGCTGTACACGTGTTCTGTCCCCCTCACCTCAGTCCGAGTGATGACTTAATTAGCCAGCAATTATCAGCTTCTGGCAGCAAACCAGCGAGCGTCTGCCAAGTGTCTCTGTTATCTCTCTTGCAGCCGATGAGTCAACCAGGAACCAACAGTACTTCAGCTCTAGTTAAGCAGTTGATTTGCTTGCCATGAAGTGGTATAGCAGCCCTTGCTGCTTTCATATTCTGTGGGGTGTGGCTCCATGACTCAGTACTTCCTAGGCCTGCCCCAGCCCTGCTTCTGTTGTTCCCACCTCTCCTGCCTATGAAACCTAGGGTCCAGCCAGGCCTGATTGCCATCAGCTGGGTCTGGAGACATGGCCTGGGGGGGGGGAAGAGTCAGGGGACGGAGGCCTTGTTATCTCCTCCACCTGGCCTGCCTCTGGCTCCTGGAGCTGAGCCAGGAAAGCTGGTGCTCCCGAGGTAAGTCCTGATGGCCCTTCCCCCTCACTTTCCAAGTCACTTTCTGGCAGGGGGCCCGGCTCGGGGGGTGCAGACACAACAACATGTGTGAAGATGAGGAGAGCCTCTGTGTCCAATCAAAGGGACATCTGTAAAAAGAAAGATATAGCAGTTATAGAAAACTAATATTTTGTGCAGAAACTCAACCAAAATAATTTCAGTGGTGAATAAGCAATAGCACATAGACTTATATACTGCTTCACAGTGCTTTTACAGCCCTCTCTAAGTGGTTTATAGAACCAGCATATTGCCCCCAACAATCTGGGTCCTCATTTTACCCACCTCGGAAGGATGGAAGCTGAGTGAACCTTGAGCCAGAGAGATTTGAACTGCCAAATTGCAGGCAGCCGGCCATCAGCGGAAATAGCCTGCAGTACTGCATTCTAACCATTGAGCCACTGCAGCTCATATTAAATCCCATATTCATGGAAAAAAAACAACCAATGGATTATTTTACCTACAGTTGATACAATATTTATGTCTTTATGATTGTATGATTAAGTGGGCACAAAATTTTCAGCAACCAATAATGTTGGAAACTTGGGAAAGAATTTGGGTGAGGAATGTTAAATTTACACAAGCGCAAAATATGAGAGAAAATTTTTATAAGATGTTTTACAGATGGCATTTAGACCCCAAAAAGTTGTCATGTATGTATCCTAATGTACAGGCTAAATGTTGGAGATGCGATTGTGAAGATGCCACTTATTACCATATATGGTGGACTTATAAAAAAGTTAAAGCATTTTGGATTAAAGTATGGTGGATCATGCAGAATATTTTGAAAAAGAAGATTAAGTTTACTCCGCAGTTCTTTCTACTAGGAATAATTATGGATTGTACAGTTATAGAGACTAAATTGATTTTGAACTTAATAACAGCCGCAAGACTTTTGATTGCTCAATATTGGAAGAAAGAAGAATTACCTACAATTGAAGAATGGACACTCAAAGTATCAAATCTGGCAGAAATGGCAAAAATCTCTGCTTACTTGAAAGACTATACACAAGAAAAATATATTTTAGAATGGAAAATGTGGATTGATTATATTCAAAATAAGTATCAGATAAAAAAATATCGAATAGCATATGAGTAAATTTAGGAAATATTTTGTATTAGATATATTTCTGAAGGAGAGGGGAACTGAGTGTGTGATTAAGTGTGGAGTGAATAGAGATTATAATTTAGGAATTATTTTGGATTATGATTGTTAGTTTTGATACCCTGCATTTTGTTCTGGGAAGTCGGGGTGGGGGGGTGGGTAAGGGGGAGGGGAACTGGGGGGTGTTTGAGGGTAGAGATGGAGTGATGGTTAATGTACAGGGATTATTGAAGATGTATAAATATAATTAATGTAGGGTCGGGTCTGTCCAGTTACCATTTTAGAACGGTGGGGAGGGAGAGAAGAGAGAGTAGGAGGTAGGAAAGAGGAGAAGAGGAAGGAAGAGGGGTAGAAGAGGGAGAAGGAGTGTAGGGTGGAGGGAGGAGAGGATGTAGATAAGAGAAGGAGAGGAAGGTTTGGAAAGTAAAAGAAGGTAGAAGAGGGAAGAGTGTTAAAAAGGGGGGCGGTGACTGGGCAAGCCCGACTAATTGTATATAACTGTACATTGGATGAATTATTTGATATGATTGTAAAAATAAAACTTTTTTTTAAAAAAAAAATGCGAGTAGAAAAATAGGGACCATCTTTGGTGGGAAAGTAACTGCATTCCGTGTTCCTCTAGCTTTTAGTCATGCCGGCCACATGACCACAGAGGCATCTTCGGACAGCGCTGGCTCTTTGGCTTTGAAATGGAGATGAGCATACATTACGCCAAAGATCTCTATTGGGACCTTTATATTAAAATAATATAATCCCTGTGGTAAGAATTTAAAAAAATCTTATAATATGGTTATTTATTTGAACAAAAAGTGTTCTGTTGCGATCTGCATATGTGGGTATGAATCCGGAAAATTGTCGGGTGACACAAAAATACTATGTGCATTCTTTACCCTTACCCTGTTCCACTTACTGTGTTAATTTTATTTTGTTTTTATGCAACACTTTGCTCTCTTTTAGATTCTCTAGTTTGATGTGGTCTACTGACTAATCTACAATGAGCTACCTTGTTTCCCCAAAAATAAGACCCTGTCTTATATTTTTTTTGAACCCTGAAATAAGCACTTCACCTTATTGCCATGCGCTCAAAAGCCAGATTGGGTTTATTATCAGGGGATGAATTATTTTGGGGGGAAACAGGGTATTCTAATATGTTCATGAGAATCAGGTTGGATTCATTAAAAATCTTGTAGTTTGGACTTGATTTGATCCCAAGAATAACAAAGCATTCTTGATTGCTTTTTTCAGATCAGTTGGGGGATTGTTTCAAAGGCTCTGAGTGACAAAAGTCAATTCCCCTTTTTCTACCAGATGTCCACAAAAGAAGGGATCCAGTATACAGGAATTGTGCAATTGCTCCTCCATTTCAGATGGATCTTAGTTGGCCTCTTTACTTCAAACACAGAGAATGGAGAGAATTTCATGAGGACTTTTGCTCCTTTGCTTGTGAGGAATGGAATCTGTGTTGTTATATCACAACAATTCTCAAGGACCATCAACGCAGCTT
The DNA here is from genome assembly GCF_028640845.1 of Ahaetulla prasina. NCBI lineage: Eukaryota > Metazoa > Chordata > Lepidosauria > Squamata > Colubridae > Ahaetulla > Ahaetulla prasina. The sequence continues at coordinate 25,594,933 of NC_080540.1, read as the reverse complement.
CCTTCAGCCACGCCTTCTCCAAATGGAGACAAGTCAATGTTTTGGTTCACTTCTTGGAAGATGATTCCATTTGGGAGAGAATTTCTCCTTTCCATTTAACATTTGAAGGTTTGCCAAGACCCACTGAAGAGAAAGTCTGGATCATGACAGGCTTGGGAACATATAACAGGAAAAAGCACATGCTTTACAAATACGTCCATAGTATTTGGACGTTTGCTTTTCTATTGAAACAATGGATAAATCATAATACATTTGTACCTATTTTGTTTCTAGACCCTGAGTTTGCAGAGCAGTCTTTCCACTGTTCTTTTTCAAAGAACATCTTTTCGGTCAAAGGCCGGAAAACATGCACTCAGAAAGCCCCAATGGAGAGCCAGAAGAAAAGGAACAGGATCCAGATTGTAAATTACTACTATATACACAGTGTTATTAAGACTTTGACCTATGCTTTGAATGCTGCGTATTCCTCCAGATCCAGGAGGAGAAAGAAGGAGAGTGAAAAGAGTTTGGGGGCTCTAAGATTGCAGCCATGGGAGGTATGGAGTCCTAACAAAGATCCCACAGACATAGTTTCTTTGGAGAAGAAATGCAAAGGAGGAGGGGAACCGTTTCAACCTCCTTGTGGGACAAAAAGCCAATAGGTTTGGCCAATCTAATCACTCATGGGATAAAGTTCCAAAGACTGGGCACCAATGACATATATACATATATATATATATTTGTTTTCTGAGGTTTTTGCGGGTGTTTGTATGTAGGTCTTTGGTTATTCGGGTTTTCTCCTGCGTAAAATTGGAAGTGTCTTGGTGACGTTTCAACGAAGTCTCATTCGTCATCTTCAGGCTTCAGCTTCGTGCTTCTGGGAGCAATGTGTGATCGCAGGTGTTTCTTCCTTTTTAACTGCTAGTGGGGGTTTGAACTGATTGGGTGGGAGCTTGGCTGTGCTCTGATTGGATGGGGTTTTTTTTGTGCTCTGATTGGCTGGGGGAGTGTCCTGTTTGGGTGGGGGCTTGGTTGTGCTCAGATTAGTCTGAGTTGCAGGGGGATTTGAGCTGGTGAGCTGCATTGCTGTATGCATATATATACATATACATATACATATACATATACATATACATATACATATACATATACATATACATATACATATACATATATATATATATATATATATATATATATATATATATATATATATATATACATACATACATGTCTTTGGTTATTCGGGCTTTCTCCCGCGTAAAATTGGAAGTGTCTTGGGGACGTTTCGATGAAGTCTCATTCGTCATCTTCAGGCTTCAGCTTTGTGCTCCCAGAAGCACAAAGCTGAAGCCTGAAGATGACGAATGAGACTTCGTCGAAACGTCCCCAAGACACTTCCAATTTTACGCGGGAGAAAACCTGAATAACCAAAGACCTGCATACAAACACCCGCAAAAACCTCAGAATATATATATAGCACCTAGCCTGATGATGACGAATGGGATTTCGGCGAAATGTCGCCAAGACACTTCCAATTCATAAATTTGAAGGAGATCCTGAGATCATCAAGTCCCTTGATGGCGAACCCAGGGCACGTATGCCAGAGGTGGCATGCAGAGCCCACTCTGTGAGCACGTGGGTTGTCGCCAGCTGCTCTTCCAGTTTCCGGCACATGCATGTGCGCTGGCCAGCTGGTGTTTGCGCATGCCGGAGCATCAGAAACCCAAAGGCCAACTGGACGGCACGCATGCATGCACTGGAAACTGAAAGTCCAGCTGGCCAGCATGCGCATGTGTGCACTGGCCAGCTGGTCTTTGGGTTTCCGGTTTTGGCACTCAGTGTTTAAAAGGTTCGCCATCACTGATCTAGTCCAACTCTTCCTCTCTGCAGGAATCTGAGTCAAAACTTAGATGGTTGGTTGTTCTTAGCATTAAGACAATTTATTTATTTTTATTTATTTATTTGTCACAACAGTTTATGTAAGCATAAGCATGAAATAACTATATGATATATAAGCATATATATAAGCATAAGTATGTAATAACTATAGACATAGATTTTTTTTTTTAAATACGAAATTGGATACAATCAAAGGGAACATTAGGACAGGAATGGTAGGCACATTGGTGCTCTTATGCACGCCCCTTACAGACCTCTTTGGAATGGGGTGAGGTCAATAGTAGATAGTCTTTGGTTAACGCTTTGGGGATTTTGGGAAGAGACCGCAGAGTCAGGTAGTACATTCCAGGCATTAACATCTCTGTTGCTGAAGTCATATTTTCCGCAATCAAGACTGGAGCAGTTCACATTAAGCTTAAATCTATTGTGTGCTCGTGTAATGTTGCGATTGAAGCTGAGGTAGTCTTCAACAGGAAAGACATTGTAACAGATGATTCTATCACTGAAGTGGAGACAGAACTTCTAAAACTGCTCCTCATTTTAGGATGTTTTTCTTCTTATTCAGCCAGAATCTTCTCTCTTGTGACTAAGGCCATTTCTCCATTTCTGATACTCTGGAATACCAGAGAAAACATCTTAAGCTTCTATATACCTTCTTTCAGCTATTGGAAGAGTGTTGTATCTTCCCTTCTCCAATGCAAATATTTTGTTCATTGGAAAAGGTGCTCTCAGACTATTTCCGGCTTTCAGCTTTCATAGACGAAGATGGTTCTTCTGGTTGTCTTTCCTCTAGGCCAGTGGTTCTCAACCTGTGGGTCGCGACCCCATTGGGGGTCAAATGACGGTTTGCCAGGGGTCGCCTAAGACCATCGGAAATATGGGAAGTATACTTGCGAGTTGAAGAATCGCGCTCCAATGGTTGACTCCACAAGCAATCACTCCAAATCACTAGCCTAAACTGGCTTCAGGCGCGATAAACTTAATAGGGGAGGAGTCTCCGCTTTAATGCCTCCATCCTCAAGGCAATCACAAGCAGTTAAGATCGCTAGCCAATACGGCTTCAGGCGCAATAAATTCAAAAAAACAGTTTGCCGCTTTTTTTCCCCTTCTGTGGCTGCTGAGTCTAATTTTACGGTTGGGGTCACCACATCATGGGGAATTGTATTAAAGGGGTCGCAGCACCATAAAGATTGAGAACCACTGCTCTAGGCTAAGAGCAGCTTCTTTGATCTCTTCATTAACTTCATTGCCCTTCCCTGAACCTGATCCAGATCTTCTACAATGTCTTCTCCAAGCGTGATGTCTATAAGGAGAACTGGTACTTGACTTAGAATCTCCCCATCTAATGAAGATATCTTATGAAGTTTGGTAACTCTCATCCAGGGGTGAAATCTGAACCGGTTTGCTACCGGTTCGCTGGCCACACATGTGCGCTGTGCACCAAGTGCACACTGCATTCACATGCCCAGTATGCACCAAATGCACGTTGCATGTTTAAAAAGCTACCGGTTCAGGCAAACTGGTAGTTTAAAAAAGCTACGATCCGATGAACACCTGTGCTACACATGCAATACACACCAAAAGGAGGTGTCGTGTCTCATTCCTCCTCCGACGGCCAGGTCTGGGAAGTCTGTATCAAGCGTGGCCACGAAGCCTCTGCAGCTTTGCCAAATGAGACCAGATGACTCAAGGAATGCCAAAAAGCAGATCCTTTATATAGGCCATGGGGTGTGGCTCCATGACTCAGCACTTATCCAGGCCTGTCCCTCCCTTCTTTCTGCTGACGTCACCTCTCCATTCTCTGGAAGCGGGGAACTGCCCACCTTTCGTCCTCCTGCTCAGCTGCCGGCAATTCCAGCTTGTGGCTGGCTTCTTGCTCACACGCTGTAGGAGGGAGGTTTGTTTGCTCAGTCTGTCCGGGCATGGTGCCAGGGCTGGGGGCTGGAGGCATGCCAGGCCATTCTTCTTCACTATCAGTCTCTGGCTCAGATAGCAGGAGATGAGAGGGGCCCGGCTGAGGAGAGTAGGGCGGGCGAGGCACAACAGGTGGCTTGGGAAGGTAAGTAGAACAGCGAGTGGGGGGGAATCAGCTGTGGCGCATAGTTTAGCTTCGCTAGAAAGCAGGATTGCTTGCTTAGCAAAGCCAAACCATGTGGCACAGGTGATCATTGGATCATAGCTTTTTTAAACTACCGGTTCGCCTGAACCTGTAGTTTTTATCGTTACCAGTTCTCTTGAACCGAAACAAACCGGTAGCATTTCACCCCTGCCCTCATCCTTCTTCCTGTGCATCATTAATAACATTTTCATCAAATTAATTATATGATAAGCAATACTATTGCTACTAAGAAATGGGTGATATTTGCTTTCCCAACTATTTGCATATTTGTAAGTTAGACACGGTGGCTCAGGGGCTAGGACGTTGAGCTTGTTGATTGAAAGGTCGGCAACTCAGCGGTTCGAATCCCTAGTGCTGCTGTGTAATGGGATGAGCTCCTGTTACTTGTCCCAGCTTCTGCCAACCTAGCAGTTTTCAAAGCACGTAAAAATGCAAGTAGAAAAAATAGGGACCATCTTTGGTGGGAAGGTTCCGTGCGCCTTTGGTGTCTAGTCATGCCGGCCACATGACCACAGAGACGTCTTCGGACAGCGCTGGCTCTTCAGCTTTGAAACGGAGATGAGCACCGCCCCCTAGAGTCGGCAATGACTAGCACGTATGTGCGAGGGGAACCTTTACCTTTACCTTAACTTAGATTATTTTAGAAGAATGATTCCAATGCGAAAAGGCCACATGGAAGAAGAAACTAAGGTCTCGGGTTTTAAAATTCCTCAATTTTTTCATTCTAGTTCTACCCCTTCCTGCAGAAGAATGAGTTTTGCAATCTTTCCTCCCGGAAACTGTACTTGGACCAAAATGGAGAAATAGCAGCAGATTTCAAAATCATGAGCTTAGTGATTCTCCCTGAGGAGGATGCCATCAAGGAACAAATGGGAACGTTTGAAAGACAGACACTTGATATCAGCCAAGATGCTCTGTCAAAGCTGAAGTTGCTCAACAAGGTAGCTTATTTTTTAGTTTATTTTCCAGAGCCTTAGGACCCATTTCAAATTGGTTCAACCTTGAGACCTGAATTTGGGGAGTCGAACCAATAGCTTTTGTAGCTGGCTTGGGAGGATTCAGCAGTATGGATCAAGGTGTCCTTCACCTGTTACTTGTCCACCATTTGCAAGGAAAAAGACAATTCTGTTCACCTGTGCCCAAGTTCAGGTTTGGATGGATCCAATAAAATTCAATCAGATTTGGATTGGGTCGCACTGCAAAATGAGATTTTGAATCAGGATTTATGTTGTCAGATTAGGGTATTGTTTCTCTGAATGGGTAGGACCAGGGCAGTAGTGGGTTTTAATTTTGGCCGCTACAGGTTTGTTCATGAGTGTATGCACACTTATGCGCTTGCTGCTTCTGCACATACACAGAGACATCTGAGCCTCCTGCCGCTGCTGCTACTGGTTCGTCCAAACTGGGGTGAACTGGTAGCAACCCACCATTGGACCAGAGTCTGTGACATTGTTAAGCGGTCAGGACTTTGCTAGACTTATTCATGCCTCTCTTTCTAAAACTGAATATGACTAGATCACCATACTTGAAATTCATGGATATATGAAGCATGTGTTGTGCCTCGCCCGCTTTCCCCACAGCCGGGGCCTTCTTATCTGCTTCCGAACGCTGAGGAATGTCCTAGCATGCCTCCTGGCCCCAGCCCTGGCTCCATGCCCAGACAGGCTGAGGAGGAAGAAGCGCCTCCAGCCCCCAGCCCTGGCTCCATGCCCAGGCAAACGGAGCAACTAGACCCCTCCCCCTCCCCCACAGCATGTGAGCCTGAGGAACGTCAATTACCAACAGCTGCAGACTGGAGTGACCCTCGCTTCAGGAGAATTGATAAGCAGCATCAACAGAAGGAAGGGAGGGGCAGGCCGGGGTAAGTGATGAGTCATGGAGCCACACCCCATGGCCTATATAAAGGATCTGCTTTCTGGCATTCTCTGAGTCAGGCAAAGTCTACCTTATCTTGCTGAAATCACTTTCTGGTCTCCTGCCTGCCTTGAGAACTTTGCTGGGACTTTGGCAGAGCTGCAGAGGCACGCCTGATTCGGATTTCCCTGACCCGGCCGTCAGCGGAGGAGTGGGACACGACAGCATGGAGGAATGTGTGTTAACCGAACAATGAGGAGGAATCAACTGGTTGTCACTTAATGCTTCCATCTTTTGTCAATTCCTTCCATCCGGACTTAATTAAATAGAAATGTAGCATAATGTAATGTGATTTGCCAGAAGCAAAAGGCAAGAACTGAATGAAGAATCTGCCAGTGGGGAGTATCTCCTACAACTACATAGAACTAGTTAGAGATTTTAAATTTACTTAGGTGAAGCCCAGAGTCTGCTTGACTAATATTCAAGACAACCTCCATTTTCCATGGACGGTAAGTCTTAACATATTTTCTTTGGCATTTCTTGTTCTTCTGCTTAGTCTCTGCCTCAGTCCAAATGTGTGGAAAATTATCATCCTGGATTTGTCAAACGGACTCGAGAAGGAGAGCCAGTCTGCTGCTATGACTGCGTTCCTTGTCCGGAGGGCACCATCTCTACTCAGGAAGGTGAGTGACTCCCAATGAAAGAGTCTTTCATTTAACATAACATAATAACAGAGTTGGAAGGGACCTTGGAGGTCTTCTAGTTCAACCCCCTGCCAAGGCAGGACACCCTACACCATTTCAGACAAATGGCTATCCAACATTTTCTTAAAAATTTCCGGTGTTGGAGCATTCACAACTTCTGCAGGCAAGTTGTTCCACTTATTGGTTGTTCTAACTGTCAGGAAATTTCTCCTTAGTTCTAAGTTGCATCTCTCTTTGATTAGTTTCCACCCATTGCTTCTTGTTCTACCCTCAGGTGCTTTGGAGAATTGTTTGACTCCCTCTTCTTTGTGGCAACCCCTGAGATATTGGAACACTGCTATCATGTCTCCCCTAGTCCTTCTTTTCATTAAACTAGGCATACCGAGTTCCTGCAACCGTTCTTCATATGTTTTAGCCTCCAGTCCCCTAATCATCTTTGTTGCTCTTCTCTGCACTCTTTCTAGAGTCTCATTCAATCATTGTTTAAAATTGTTACTAAATCCAGTATAGAAACATATTACTTCAACTTATAATATAAATATATAATATAATATAAAATATATAAATATATAAATTTATATAAAGTAATATAAAATATATTACTCCAACTTATCAACTGATTCAGCTGTGCTGTGCGATCGTCAGAAACATTTTTAAACTTTTTTAAAGCATTTTTTTTAGAATAGAATAGAATAGAATAGAATAGAATTTATTTATTAGAATTTATTGAAAAAACTGTTCTTGTGTCTAGTTGTTCTGGTGTGCAGTGCTCTATAGTGTCGTTTTGAGGGTAGGAGTTGAAACAGTTTATGTCCAGGATGCGAGGGATCTGCAAATATTTTCACGGCCCTCTTCTTGATTCGTGCAGTATACAGGTCCTCAATGGAAGGCAAGTTGGTAGCCATTATTTTTTCTGCAGTTCTAATTATCCTCTGAAGTCTGTGTTTTTCTTGTTGGGTTGCAGAACCGAACCAGACAGTTATAGAGGTGCAAATGACAGACTCAATAATTCCTCTGTAGAATTGGATCAGCAGCTCCTTGGGCAGTTTGAGCTTACTGAGTTGGCGCAGAAAGAACATTCTTTGTTGTCCTTTTTTAATGATGTTTTTGATGTTAGCTGTCCATTTGAGATCTTGATGTTAGCTGTCCATCTTGAGATCTTTTTTTACTACCTATTCACCCAAACCAGTAGTAAAAAATGCTTTAAAAAGGTAAAAAAAAAAAGTAAGTTGGCCATACCCACCCAGTCACATGACCTCCACCAAGCCACGCCCACAGAACCCGGTAACAAATTTTACATTTCACCACTGATTCACACCTCTTGTGCAAACTGCAAAATCTACTGGTGTTTTCCACCTGCAATTGAGTTCACCTTTAAATGCTACAGGAAATAGGTTAAGGTATCAGTGGGACTTCCTCTCTCTGATGAAAACAGCTTGTCTCAGCAGAACATAGAGTTTTAATAGGCATCCTCACCTAGTGGATCCTCAGATACCTGCATTTTTTGTTGAAGCTCCTGGTTTATTGAACACCCTCTCCCTTAAAATCCAACGCTCCCAGCACCAACTTTCTGGAGATCCAATTGTACTCCCTGCCATTGGGATCAGGTGGTTCAGAATGAGAATGTGGCGAGTTGCCACATTGAAGAGTTGTTTTTATTGTTGTTGATATGGGGGGGGGGTTTGCTGGGCTGTGAGAATAGAATAGAATAGAATAGAATAGAATTTTATTGGCCAAGTGTGATTGGACACATAAGGAATTTGTTTTGGTGCATAGGCTCTCAGTGTACATAAAAGAAAAGAAAAAAAAAACCTTCATCAAAGGTACAACATTTATAACACAAATGATGGTCATAGGTTGCCATTTAACCCTTCTATTCTATTCTATTCTATTCTATTCTATTCTATTCTATTCTATTCTATTCTATTCTATTCTATTCTATTCTTTCTGTTTTCTCAGATACTGAAAAATGCACCAAGTGCCCAGATGATCAATATCCAAATGAGAACCGAATTCAATGTATCCCCAAGAGAATAAGCTTCCTGTCATATGGAGAACATCTGGGCATCATCCTGGCTTCCTTTTCCCTAGTCTTCTTCCTAACCACAGGTCTTGTTTTAATCATATTCATTAAATACCTAGAAACTCCCATTGTCAAAGCCAACAACCGGGATCTCTCCAACAGCCGGGATCTCTCCTGGCCTCCCTCCTCCTTTGCTTCTTATCCTCCTTTTTATTCTTTGGACAACCCAGAAAAGCCACCTGCCTTCTCCGACAAACAGTGTTCAGCATTGTCTTCTCAGTAGCTGTGTCTTCTGTGTTGGCCAAAACAATCACAGTGGTGCTGGCCTTCCTGGCCGCAAAACCAGGGAACAGGACGAGAAAATGGTTGGGGAAGAGCTTGGCCAACTCCATCATCCTTTCTGATTCTGCTGGCCAAGTTTTCATCTGTGCCATGTGGCTTGGAATTTCTCCCCCATTCCCTGACTCTGACTTACACACCCAGCCAGAAGAGATCATCCTTCAGTGCAACGAAGGCTCTGTCATCATGTTTTATCTTGTCCTTGGCTATATGTGTTTCCTAGCTATCATTTGCTTCACAGTGGCTTTCCTGGCCAGGAACCTGCCTGGGGCCTTCAATGAGGCCAAGCTGATCACCTTCAGCATGCTGGTCTTCTGCAGCGTCTGGGTCTCCTTCCTGCCCACGTACCTGAGCACTAAAGGAAAGTTCTTGGTGGTCGTGCAGATCTTCTCCATCTTGGCTTCCAGTGCTGGTCTACTGGGCTGCATCTTCTTCCCCAAGTGCTACATTATCCTCCTGAGACCTAATCTAAACACTAAGGAACATCTAATGATAAAAGTGGGAAACTGATTGTGAATTGGTTTCGTAGGCTTATGATGTTTAATGATTCACTGAAGTTATTCCAGGGTTTGTAGGCTTCCTTTGCATCTGTTTGATAATTAAGGTGATTTAATAATGAAAGAATTAAAACTATGAAGTTCAAGAATAGTGAAATTAACATCCAATCTAATAATCAAATATAAAATATATGAATTAATAAATAAATGTATTATTCATTTTATCCACATCAGTGTGCTTTGATTCTTGGGCACAAAAAATTCAGGAGCTGAAGTTGGTGATTGGCATGCTCATATAAATCCCTTTTGCAAATTTAAGACCAAATAATGTTGCAGGAAGGATGCGGTGGCTCAGGGGCTAGGACGTTGAGCTTGTCGATCGAAAGGTCAGCAGCTCAGCGGTTCGAATCCTTGGTGCTGCTGTGTAACGGGGTGAGCTCCCATTACTTGTCCCAGCTTCTGCCAACCTAGCAGTTTCGAAAGCACGTAAAAATGCAAGTAGAAGAAATAGGGACCCCCTTTGGTGGGAAGCTAACAGTGTTCCGTGCGCCTTTGGCGTTGAGTCATGCCGGCCACATGACCACGGAGATGTCTTCGGACAGCGCTGGCTCTTCGGCTTTGAAATGGAGATGACACCGCCCCCTAGAGTCGGGAACAACTAGCACATATGTGCGAGGGGAACCTTTACCTTTACCTTTAATAATGAAAGAATTAAAACTATGAAGTTCAAGGATAGTGAAATTAACATTCAATCTAATAATCAAATATAAAATATGTGAATTAATAAATAAATGTATGATTCATTTATCCACACTTTTGATCAGTGTGCTTTGATTCTTGGGCACAAAAATTCAGGAGCTGAAGTTGGTGATTGGCATGGTCATATAAATCTCTTTTGCAAATTTAAGACCAAATAATGTTGCAGGGCGAGTGACTCTGGCTGACATTTGATATTGGGGAAAACATTTTTTGATCAATTAAATAAAATAACCGGTAAATTTATTTGGTTTAGGAAGAAAGCCCGAATAAAGCTTAAACTTCTACAGGATTCTAGATCCAAAGGAGTCTTTGGCCTCCCTGATTGGGAATTATACTACCAAGTGGTAGCAGCAACTTGGCTTAAAGATTGGGTCCAATTAAACAACAAGAGGGTATTAACCTTAGAGGGACTCCATCTCCAATTGGGATAGCATTTGTTCCTGTGGGAAGGGAAAAATAAAATCCATACGTACTTTCAGAGACATTTAGTGCGAAATGCTTTGATAAATATTTGGGACAAAATTTAAAAAAAACATTATATGAAAGTTCCAATTTGGATATTAACAATGGAGGCAATAATTTATCCAAAGACATAAACAAAATGGTAAGGTATTCCGAATTATTGGACGAACAAGGAAATTTAAAATCGGATCAGGATCTAAAAAAAAATCAAGGAATAAAAATTGATTGGTGGCCGTATCTGCAAATCCAAATAAAATATAAAAAGGATCAAGAATAATATGGCATTTATGGAGAACAATTGGAACTTGATAAAATATTATTAGGAACAGGGGGAAAATGATTACTAAAATATATAATTTTCTATTAAGATTTAAAACGGAAGAAGAAAATGTGAAGGAGACAATGATTTGGGTTGGGCTAGAAATTTTGGGCATAGCATTGAATTAGATCATTGGGATAAATAATGGGAGAAAAACTACAAACTAGTGATGTCAGGTGCTTATAAGGAGAACCTTTATAAAATGTTCTACCGTTGGCACTTACCACCAGCTAGATTGGCCAAGAGGTTCTTAAATCGATTGACTGAGTGGTAGAGATGTGGCTACAGGCAGGGAGGGTTCTACCACATGTGGTGGACCTGCCCTAAGGCCAGAAAATATTAGCATAAGATAAGAAAGTGGCTTGAAGAGATAATTGAACAGAGGATAGAATTGAAGCCGAACTCATTTCTCTTGGGTATTTTTGATGGGAAAATGGGGAAAAAAACTACAATACATAACGTTATGTATATTAACAGCAAGCAGAATCGCTTGATATTGCCTCTTGGAAGGAGTTTTGGTGCCAGGAACCAGGTTAATGGCAGAATCACAGTCTCTGTATGAGGGAAGATCAGACTTTTTCCTCTCCCCAAATATTTGTAAACTCTGTGGACAAGAGAAATTCTCTGTTAATGCTCCGGGGTAGCTAGTGGGGTGTGGGGTGTGGGGGGTTGGATGGACTATTGCAGTGAGAAAGGCAATGAGGGCTGTCAGAAGTAAATTAAAATAGACTAGTATCTATGGAGATTCTCAGTTATCCAGGGAGCGATACAATCTCATCTATCTGCAGTCTACAACACAGTCCTTTCGGCACTTCCAAGAAGGCTCCACACCCATTTGCACTATTCAGGTGACTCTGACAACACAGATAAACCTCCAGGTGGCCTTAATGACTTGCTAAAAGAATGCAAATGGCCAGCTGTCTGCAAGGAGTATAAATCCTTCCATTCCCCACCATCCAGTCAGAGTTGACAGTTCCTGGCCAGGAACCTGCCTGGGGCCTTCAATGAAGCCAAAACTGATCACCTTCAGCATGCCTGTCTTCTGCAGTATCTGGATGACTTTTGTGCCCACCTACCTGAGCACCAGAGGAAAATATATGGTGGCTGTGCAGATCTTCTCCATCTTGGCCTCCAATGTTGGTCTGCTAGGCTGTATCTTTATCCCCACATGCTACAATATAGAATAGAATAGAATTTATTGGCCAAGTGTGATTGGACACACAAGGAATTTGTTCTAGTGCATATGCTCTCAGTGTACATAAAAGAAAAGAAAAAGAAAAAGAGAAAAAAAATACCTTCATCAAAGGTACAACATTTACCTTTACAACACAAATGATGGTCATAGGTTAGGATTAGGTTTATCATTAGGTTATCATTTTAAGGCCAAACCTGAATACTAAGGAGCAGTGTGCTCCCAGAAGCACGAAGCTGAAGCCTGAAGATGACGAATGAGACTTCGTCGAAACGTCGCCAAGACACCTCCAATTTTACGCGGGAGAAAACCCGAATAACCAAAGACCTACACACACACACACACACACACACACACACACACACACACACACACACACACACACACACACATATATATATATATATATATATATATATATATGTATGTATATATATGTAGGTCTTTGGTTATTCGGGTTTTCTCCCGCGTAAAATTGGTAGTGTCTTGGCGACGTTTCGACGAAGTCTCATTCGTCATCTTCAGGCTTCAGCTTCGTGCTTCTGGGAGCAATGTGTGATTGCAGCTGTTTCTTCCTTTTTAACTGCTAGTGGGGGTTTGAACTGATTGGGTGGGAGCTTGGCTGTGCTCTGATTGGATGGGGGTTTTTGTGTGCTCTGATTGGCTGGGGGGTGTCCTGTTTGGGTGGGGGCTTGGTTGTGCTCAGATTAGTCTGAGTTGCAGGGGGATTTGAGCTGGTGAGCTGCACTGCTGCTGTTTGGCTTCATGTTCGTGGTCGTGCTACATCTTTGTAGTGGGTGTCAGTCTGCTGCATGTATGGATTGGAGGGATTTGAAATGGCTAATGCAGCTGCGGTCTGGCTTCTGGTCCTTGGTCGTGCTTCCTGATCAGTGTGGGTTTGGATCTGCTTTCTGGGTGGATGTGTGGTGGTGACATCCTGTGTGGACGTGACATCCTGTGTGGACCTCGTGAGTGTGGGTCTGGTGTCATTCCTTGTGTTAAGGACTCGTTTGTCAATAAGGGCGGGTTTCCAAATGGCTGGTAGGCGGGAGGTATCATCTCGTTTGTTCATGCTGTGTGGGCGTTTTTCTATCTCGATGGCTTCTCTGATTATTCTGTTGTTAAAGTGTTCAGTTTTGGCGATAGTTCTGGTCTTTTTAAAGTCAATATCGTGTCCTGTGGCTTTAAGGTGTTGGACCAGGGAAGAAGTTGGTTCCTCTTTTTTGACTGAGTTCTTGTGTTCTTCAATGCGTGCACTTATTCTTCTGTTGGTTTGTCCGATGTATGTGGTGGGGCAGGCGGTGCATGGGATTTCATATACTCCTTGATTTTCTAACTCAATTTTGTCTTTGGGGTTTCTTAGGATGGTGGATATTTTTTGGTTTGTGCAGAATGCTGTCTTGATGTTATGTTTGTGGAGGATCTTGCTGATTCTGTCTGTGGTGCCTTTTATATATGGGAGGAGGGCTGTGCCATTTTCTTGTTCTCTGTCTTGGGTTTTAGTGGGGGGTTCTTTTTGGATTAGTTTGGTAATCTTATTTCTCTGGAATCCATTGGATGTTAGTACGTTAGTGAGAGTGTGTAGTTCGGTTTTTAGGTGTTGTTCGTCAACGCCTTTTTGCCTTCCCTAGGCTCTGGAGGCTTTTCGCAAGCCTCCGGGAAGGCCTTCCTGAATTACTGGTAGGCCTTCCCGTTTCTGGCCTTCCCGAACTTCCAGTAGGCCCATTTTTCACCCTCCCAGAGCCTCCATGTGTACCTTGCACTTACCTGCATCTAAAATGGGCTGCGTGGGGACTCCTGGGAGGGGTGGGGTAGGGCGGACGGGGCCAGCCAGTTGTGGGATTTGAGGGTTCTCTGAACTGAACAGAATCTTAGCTAGAGGTTTTCCCGAACCCCTGTGAACTTCCAGCATCCACCCCAGCTTCAAACCAGTTGTTTGGTGGGCGTGGCAATCAATTGCTGTCAAGAAAAAAAAATCTATTGGACCTCTATCTTTCTCCCAGGGGTGAAATGCTACCGGTTCACTCCAGTTCGGGAGAATCGGTAGTGATAAAAACTACCGATTCGGGCAAACCAGTAGTAAAAAAGTGCTTTAAAAAGTAATAAAAAGTTCCGACGATCACAGCTGTATGCACAATTTTCAGAACCTTTTTTTTTCACTTTCTTAAAGCTTTTTTTTACTATCTATTCGGTGAACCGGTAGTAAAAAAATGATTAAAAACTAAAAAAAAAAAAAAAGGCCACACCCACCCAGTCACATAACCCACCCCCACCAAGCCACGCCCACAGAACCAGTAGCAAACAAAATATGTACATTTCACCACTGCTTTCTCCATATTAAAATTTAAAAATATTCCATGGTTTCAACCTAGAGTGGCACCAAACTCCAAAGCTCTGGGTGACCTTACCCAGTAGCCCCTGGAGAAAAGAAACCATGTTGAAAACCAGCAGAAGTCAACAACAATACTGTGTCTTCCTCCAGCATCATTTTCTGGACGCGTCCTGACAGGAAAGACAACAACCAATACAGAAACCTGCCCTCAGGGGTGTATCTGTAATTTTTCACTAACATGCTGTAGTCTCACTTCTTTTCTGCAAACGGAGCCAAGGAAGAAGTTCATCAACCCCAGAGGAAAAGTTGCTTCTCCCTGTAATTATCACCATCCTGCTCTTTGAGATGTCTCCTACTTCTCCAGTATCTGATGTAAACATCAGACTGAAGCCACAAGGAAAGGATAAAGGCTTTAGCTCACGCTCTTTATTATATGAATTTTGGGACACAGGTGTGCTGTTAAACGTACTTTTCTCTCCTTTCCAGGTGAAGCTTGCTTTATCTCTGTCTGAATCAGGAAAGTCACGGGCTTTTATGAGAGGGCTCTTAATTCTTCCTGTTCTTGTTGAGAAACGGGAAGGTAATTGATTCAGCCCTATGAATTATGGACCTCCTGCTTCTGCTTTTGATGCTGCTGTTGTCCCAGCCTGTCTCAGGGAAGCTGAGAATGAAATGCCCACTCAGTTTAGAGCACCAGGAGACAAAAAAACCATGGAGTTATTACAGACCAGGAGATCATTTCATTAACATAATCATCGCTACATCGAAACTGCTGCATATAACCTTCCCTTTCAATGCAGTGCCTTCTAATCAGTTTCACTCGTAAGTCATTCAGGATAATGCAGTTGCATTCCTTCCTTTTATAATTCTCTCATTTTGTTCTCCTTATTCCACCGGCTCCTATATTGCAGCACCCGTCCTGCCTACTTTCCTGAATCATTTTGATTTCCATGCTTCCTTTGTCTTATTTTGAAGAAAAGACTCAAATCCAAAGATGGGACGGAAAAAAAAAATCCACATTATTTTCCTCTCCCCGTTCAGTCTTGAATTCATGATTTGAATGCTGTACTGACTCTTCTTTAAATTACTGATTCTTGTAGTTTTCCCCTGCCCAGCTCATTGCAAATACAACTACTCATTGATATTTATTTCCCGATCCTTATATAGAAATACAGGGTGACTTATTTTTTTTAGAATTGGTTTCTGAGTCACTTTTGAAACATCCTCTTCCTTCTACGGTGATTCCACATTCATTTATTTCGACCCTTGGTTACTGGCCAGTTGAAAATTAGTATTGTTACAAATAATGGTGCATTTGCGATTCTTAAACCAGGAGGGGGACTGTATCAATTCCATCTCCCCAACATTCATTAAATTTAAATGGAGATGGGTGAGTATCATGTGCCTCTAGGTTTGGAGTCAGTGTTGGCTTAAGATTCTATAGGCTTCAAGAGACACAGTGGATTAGATTGAAAAACAAATATGTTGTTGGTTCGGTTGATGATGGTAGCAATAGCACTTACACTTATATACCGCTTCACAGTGCTTTACAGCCCTCTCTAAGCAGTTTACAGAGTCGGCATATTGCCCCCAACAATCTGGGTCCTCATTTTACCAACCTCGGAAGGATGGAAGGCTGAGTCAACCTTGAGCTGCTGAGACCTGAACTGCCAAATTGCTGGCAGCCAGTGATCAGCAGAAGCGATAATAATAACATGGTCATTTTTTACAGGAGTTTATCTATTGCTCATTCAAAAGTGCTATGCTTCATTTTCACTAGTCAAGCAAAAATATCTATAAAAAATATAAAATATATTTTACGACTGATGACGGTGGTGGCGATGATGATAAAATGAACATTTTTTTACACTAGAATATCCTCTGATCAGTCTAGAATCCTATGCCATATTTTCGCTATTCAAATGGTCGGCAAGAATTCCCCGCTCCTGCACAATCTCACACTTGGGTACAATATCCACGATGACTATTTCAGCACTCTTGGCACATCAGATGCCTTGCTGGACATCCTCTCTGCAGGAGAAGCCAATGTTCCCAACTACAGCTGTGGAAAGAAGGACAACCATTTGGTTTTTTTAGA
This sequence comes from Ahaetulla prasina, assembly GCF_028640845.1. NCBI lineage: Eukaryota > Metazoa > Chordata > Lepidosauria > Squamata > Colubridae > Ahaetulla > Ahaetulla prasina. Next base: position 25,578,354 of record NC_080540.1, on the reverse strand, counting down.
TCAAACCGAGAAGGACATCTCCATCCAGATGTCAACATTAATAGCCCCCTACAAAATCCCACAGGTTTGTATGTGTGCCTCTCTGTCTAGTAAATTGGGTAGAATGGTAGGATGGGTAAGCGAACTGTATCTCCTCGATGGAAGTCAATCGATCCATCAGAATAGAGCTAGAAGGGATCTTGGAGGTCTGCTAGTCCAACCCCCTGCTCGAGCAGGAGACCCTACACCATTTCAGACAACTGGCTGTCCAGTCTCCTCTTAAAAAACTCCAGTGATGAAGCATCTGCAAGTTCTGGAGTCAAGCTGTTCCGCTGGTTAATTGTTCTCACTGTTAGGAAGTTCCTCCTAAATTCCAGGTTGCTTCTCTCTTTGATTAGTTTCTATCTATTGTTTCTTGCCTTGCCTTCTGGTGCTTTGGAAAATAAGTTGAACCCCATTTCTTTGTAGTAACCTTTCAAATCCTGGAACACTGCTGTCATGTCACCCCTAGTCCTTCTTTTCTCTAGACTACCCATAGCCAAGTCCTGCAACCGTTCTTTGTATGTTTTAGTCTCCAGGTCTTTAATCATCTTAGTTGCTCTTCTCTGCACTTTTTCCAAAGTCTCAACATCTTTTTTGTAACGTGGTGACCAAAACTGGATGCAGTATTCTAGGTGCGGTTTTACTAAGGATTTGTAAAACCTTAGTAATACCTCACGCGAAGTCAAGAGCTGTTTTTCTCCATGGCCACTCTAGGTATGTTGTGTAGGGATGGGATTGATTCTGTGTGTGTGTGTGTGTGTGTGTGTGTGTGTGTGTGTGTGTGTAGCATCCAAGCAGCCATATAATTTCATGACAACATTCCCATAGAATAGAATAGAATTTTTATTGGCCAAGTGTGATTGGACACACAAGGAATTTGTCTTGGTGCATATGCTCTCAGTGTACGTAAAAGAAAAGATACGTTCATCAAGATACAACATTTACAACACAATTGATGGTCAATATATCAATATAAATCATAAGGATTACCAGCAACAAAGTTACAGTCATACAGTCATAAGTGGAAAGAGATTGGTGATGGGAACGATGAGAAGATTAATAGTAGTGCAGATTTAGTAAATAGTTTGACAGTGTTGAGGGAATTATTTGTTTAGCAGAGTGATGGCCTTCGGGAAAAAACTGTTCTTGTGTCTAGTTGTTCTGGTGTGCAGTGCTCTATAGCGTCGTTTTGAGGGTAAGAGTTGAAACAGTTAATGTCCTGGATGTGAGGGATCTGTAGATCTTGCAATCCTTATGATTTATATTGATATATTGACCATCATTTGTGTTGTAAATGTTGTACCTTGATGAACGTATCTTTTCTTTTATGTACACTGAGAGCATATGCACCAAGACAAATTCCTTGTGTGTCCAATCACACTTGGCCAATAAAAAATTCTATTCTATTCTATTCTATTCTATTCTATTCTATTCTATTCTATTCTATTCTATTCTATTCTATTCTATTCTATTCTGTTCTATTCTATTCGATAGAACCTAGAAATTTAAAGGTTTCTACTGTTGATATTGTGTTTTCTAGTATTGCTTTGCGGGCTTCTCCTGCCCACTTGTGAAGGTGAGGATGGGCTTTGTGTCCAATCAAAGGGTCTTCTGTAGAAAAGGAAGCACTAATGGAAAGTTTTTGTTTTCTATATCAGCTTAGCCAAAATAATATTTTCAATGATGTACAAATTCCAGGTTTGTGCAAAGAATCCCAATGGCTTATATTACCTAAAGTTTATAAGAAATATATGTTTGTGGACTTACACTGACCGCTACCATTAATTACTCCAATTCATTTAAAAAGTACAAGCATATTAATCAATATGTCAACTATTTTTCACCCTAATCAGTCCATGATCAAATTCAACACAAAGGACTTGAAGAACAACAAAGCTCCTGGAAAGGATTTTTTTATTGGCTGAACTATTCAAGAAATATCCCAATCTGTGGGACCCACTATTCGCAGGTTCTTCTCTACAAATAAATAATAGATTAGTCTAATAATTTCAGTTTTGGTTGCCACAATTTAAAAAAGATGTGGAGACTCTAGAAAGAGTGCAGAGAAGAGCAACAAAGATGATTAGGGGACTGGAGGCTAAAACATATGAAGAACGGTTGCAGGACCTCGGTATGTCTAGTTTAATGAAAAGAAGGACTAGGGGAGACATGATAGCAGTGTTCCAATATCTCAGGGGCTGCCACAAAGAAGAGGGAGTCAAAATATTCTCCAAAGAACCTGAGGGTAGAACAAGAAGCAATAGGTGGAAATTGATCAAGGAAAGAAGCAACTTAGAACTAAGGAGAAATTTCCTGACAGTTAGAACAATTAACCAGTGGAACAACTTGCCTGCAGAAGTTGTGAATGTTCCAACACTGGAAATTTTTAAGAAAACGTTGGATAACCATTTGTCTGAAATAGTGTAACCATTTGTCTGAAATGGCCTGGGCAGGGGGTTGGACTATAATGCCTCCAATGTCCCTTCCAACTCGAAAACCATATCTTGTTGCTCTTGAATAAAGTTCAGAGTGGAAAGATGAAGAAGAACAAAGAATAAGGAAGGATTTAGACACAGATTATCCATTGCTGACAATTGCTTTGTCATCAGCTATGTAATTAAAGGTGATATGCAGCCAGTTTGGGTGAACTGCTAGCGGAAATCACAGGTGGGAGGGCTCACCCCACCCTGGCTCTATGGAGTCCCATTTAGGCACGCTTTTGAGGCCCTGCGCATGCGCTGAAGTAGGGAAAGTAAGTGAATATCACACAATACATCAGTCAGGAGAAATACAGGTTATTGTCTCCACAAGCCTTATGAATACTTATTAATAAAGCAAGCTGAAAAGTTATGGCTTTTAGAAATTGACGTCAAGTTGGTTGAGTTGGATTTATTGAAAGCTAATAACTGACCACTAAATACAGCATTATGATTGTTAGTTTTGATACCCTGCATTTTGTTCTGGGAAGTCAGGCGGGGTGTAAGGGGGAGGGGAATTGGGGTGGGGGGTTGAGGGTAGAGGATGGAGTGATGGTTAATGTACAGGGATTATTGAAGATGTATAAATATAATTAATGTAGGGTCGGGTCTGCCCAGCTACCATTTTAGAATGGTGGGGAGGGAGAAAAGAGGAGAGAGTAGGAGGTAGGAAAGAGGAGAAGAGGGGTAGAAGAGGGAGAAGAGGAAGGAAGAGGGGTAGAAGAGGGAGAAGGAAGGTATAGGGTGGAGGGAGGAGAGGATGTAGATAAGAGAAGGGGAGGAAGGTCTAAAAAGTAGAAGAAGGTAGAAGAGGGAAGAGAGTTAAAAGGAGGGGGTGGTGACTGGGCAAGCCCGATTAATTGTATATGACTGTACATTGGATGAGTTGTTGGATATGGATGTAAAAATAAAACTTTTTTATAAAAAAAATAAAAAAAATAAATAAATACAGCATTCTTCATTTTCCCCCCAGATCCGTTTAGATGCTCCAGAAGCTCTGCGTGATAAAAGTCAATTCCCTTTTTTCTACCATTTGCTCCCCAAATTAGGGGTTGTCTACACAGGAATTGTCAAAGTGCTCCTCCATTTTGGATGGTCTTTGATTGGTCTCTTTGCTTCAGACACGGAGAGTGGAGTGAACTTCATGAGGACTTTGACACCTCTGCTTGTGAGGAATGGGATTTGTATTGTTATATCACAACTCTTTTCAATCTCTGCATCTACAGCACCCCTCAGGGATGCCCTCTCTAAGTGGAAACAAGTCAATGTCTTTGTTCAGTTCGTAGAATTTTTTTCGTTTTTGGACAGAATTCTTCTTTTCCATTCAACCCTTCAAGGTTTGCCAGAACCCATTGAAGGAAAAGTATGGCTATATGCAAACTATGGACAAATGCAGATAGGAAGACACTCATTTCTCAAATATGTCCATAGTGTTTGGAACTACGTTTTTCAGTGGAAAAAAGGGGAAAACAATGGTTTCTTTGAATCAGATTTCTTTCTGATACCACAGGTCACAAATCAGACTTTTTGCTGTTCTTTTTCAAAAGACGACATTTCTGTCAAAGGCCGGACAAGATGCGTTCAGACATCACCACTGAACACCAAAGCTGAAAGAAGCAGGTTGTTGAACGTATATAACCGCGTAGTTTATTCCACGATGAATACCCTCGCCCATGTCTTGAATGCTGCCTATTCCTCCATATTGAAGAGGAGAAGGAAAGGGCGAGAAGAGAGGCTGGGGACTGAAAGGCTGAAGTCATGGCAGGTATGGAGTCCCGACAAAGATCCATGAAACTTACTTTCTTTGGAGAAGGTAATACAAAGGAGTAAGGGAACCATCTCAACCATTTTTTTAAAAAAAACTTAAGTTTTTATTGATTTTTTAATTCCACCTCCTACACACATACATAATTTATGAACAGAGTATTGGCCATCTCATATCTTATCCAATTTAACATATTCAAATATATTTTACTTATATACAATTTTTGCCAGAATATTTTTTTTCATAATTTTTATCCATATCCTAATATTTTTTTTGCTCATTTCTCTAAGTCACATCTTCTTTTGCCCTCAAGTTCTAATTTCTCCATTTTTATGAATAGTCATTCTCTTTCATTCTTTTTTTTTAACTGTTTCAATTTTTATCCTAATATATTCAAATATATTCAGGGTTGCCTTTCTTCCATTTTATCTTTTTTTTTTACAGCAATCCTTCTCACTCCTCTTCCTCCTTCCTTTTTATTTTATTTTATTATTATTTTAATTTATATACCGCCCTTCTCCCGAAGGACTCAAGTCGGTTTACAGCCAGGTAAAACAAAGAATACAAAAATTAAAAACCTTTTTTAAAAACTAATTCAATTTGGCTAAAAAACTAAAACTTTTAATAAAAAAACCCATTAAAACTATATTAAGCCAACCCTGCACGATGAAATAAAAATGTCTTCAACTTGCGTCAGAAGGTCTGGAGGTCAGGAAGTGGAGGCAGCCCCCACAAAGAAGGCCCTCCCCCTTGGGGGTCGCCAGTCGACATTGTCTGACCAACGGCACCCTGAGGAGACCCTCCCTGTGGGAGCGCACAGGTCGATGGGAGGCAATTGGTAGCAGCAGGCGGTCCCGTTAATAACCCGGTCCTATGCCATGGAGCGCTTTAAAGGTGGTAACCAACACCTTGAATTGCACCCGGAAGACCACCGGAAGCCAGTGCAGCTTGCGCAGGAGGGGTGTTCCATGGGAGCCTCGAGTTGCTCCCTCTATTACCCGCACAGCCGCATTCTGGAAAGTAGGTATTTTATCCTACCTACTTTCTTCTCTCCTCTCCTACTCCTTCTCTATTTCCCCTTCCTTCTTCCACCTCCTCCCTACTTCCTCCCTGTCTAACCTTCTCCCTACTCTTATTTCCCCTACCTTTTCTCCTCTCCTTTTCCCTTTCTTCTTTCTCTCTCCCTCCTTCTCCTTTTCCATCTCTCTCCTTCTTCTTATCTCTCTCCATTGCTGTATTTATTTTCATTTCAATATTTCTGGAGTCCAGACAACCCCGATTTTCTCATTTATTGAGTATATTTCTCAAACTTCCCCTCATATATTTTAGTTATTAGCATTGTCTTCATCTTATTCCATTTATATCTTACAATCAATTAATACAACCTTCCACCTTTTATTTTCTTAAAGTTTTTGTTCACTATTCAGTAATTATTTTTCTCTTCCAATAGTATACATCATTTCCTAACGTTTCAATTTTATTCCATTTTACATCTTAATTTCAATCATTTTCACTTATAAACCATACTGTTTTTCACATTTCATCTGCTGGACTATTTATTTATTTATTTTAAACAATCTACTTCTTTTTAAACTTCTTGACTTCTTTTTAAATCTGGACTTCATTTAATTTTTCCATTCTTTTCTATATTTAAAATTTATTTCTTTACTATCCACTATAATTCTTTCTCATTCCGTGAATTCTCAGACACAAAAAGCAAAAGCAAACATATATCCCATTATATCTTCCACATTTCATCTACTTTTCCATTTTACATTAAACGGTATATTCCTTCTTTTCTGCTCCCTTCATTCACTTCATTTCAACATTTCTTACTATCCTTTTGCAATAATCTATATATTTCTTCTAATTTCCATCATTCCTAAAATTTCTGCAACTATTTTAATTTCTTTTCTATTATTCATTTTTCTCCTCCTTTTAACCATTTGCTTTCAATCTCTCCAAAATTCCATCTTTTAATATTTTTCTCCCTTTCTCTCATTCTCTTCTCTTCTTCTTTCTCTCTTTCTTGTATCTTCTTTTCCACCTCCTTTCTCTAATTTTTACCCTTTTGATTTTCCCCCTCAATTTTTCTCCATTTCCTCCTCTTCTCTTTATTCTGTCACTGCCAATCCCAATGTAATCATCTATTTTTTTTACTCTTTTAATTTTTCCCCTCAATCTTTTCTTCTTTCCTTTTTTCCCTTTCTTTTTTAAAGTATCCTTCCCCCTCTCCATTTCTATTCTCTCATTATCAATCCCAATATAATCATCTGTATTTTTATCCTCACTTATTTGTTTTTCAGCATTGTGTTTTTTTCCTCATAATTTCTTCATCATTTTTTTTAATTCTCAAGCCACTTCTCTGCTTCCTTATTCCCTTTAAAGGATTCTCCTACCATTTGAAGCATTTCCCATAATTCCTCATACTCATCCTCCTAACTCTCCATATTCTCAATATTAGGAGAAAGGATTTTTAAATTTATTTTGACTTATATATAGTTCGAATTCAAGTCCAAAATATTGTCTCTTTTTTTCTTTTCTTTCCCTTTTTTCTGTTTCCAAATGCAGGCCAAGTCAGTTTTTTTTATTATTTTTTTAAAATCGTTCTAGTTCAAGTCCCTGATCTTTCCAGTCTTTTGAAGTTGTGCCATAGCTGTTTAAACAAACACTCCTTCGGTCTTTCCGATAGTAGCCTAAGTAATGCAATGTTAGTTTTTTCCCTCTCCAGTGACGTTTCTCTCCAATACACAAATCCCAGCAAAAAAATGTCACTTGTTAATCCACAAAAACAATTGCTTCGTCTTCCTCAATTATATCCTTTTGTTAGTAAAAGATGCTTTCCCTCAATTTTCTTCTCCTTTTAATATTTATAATTTCTTCCAAATCCAATTTTAAGTCCAGATGGAATGTTTTCTTTTAGGGCTTTTGTCTTATAAATCCTCTTTGCTGTTTGTTTCCTCCCGCTTTAAGTTTCCATGTGCCAATTAGCCGCTAACTTCAAATTGGAAATCTTTTTAGCTTTAAAAGTTTTTTCTTCTTACCTGTGAGTTGGCCAATCACTCACCCGGTAACAATACTCTGTTCAAATCTCCGCTCCTGCTCAGTCCTTTTGTGTGGTCGTCCCGACTTTGGCAGCTCCTAATGGCTGCCTTTCCTTGTCACTAGGCTAGATGCTGGTGCTGCAGGGAATTTGCAACTTCCTTGTTTGCACCGGCCGGTGCCTTCTTTCTTCGCTGTCCCTCCAGGACAGCTATGGTCCATTAAGGACCCCTGAAATGACCCAAATTTCAGTGTTCTTCCTGGAGCCCCAGGGTTCACATCGTCTCATCGCGATGCTGGCCATGCCTCCTCTCCATATCAACCATTTTATGCTTCAAAAAGCCAACACATTTGACCAACCTAATCACTTGCGGATAATTTTCCAAAGAGCGGGTACCGTGACACATACATTTTGATATTAAACAGTGTTAATTTTATAAAGTATGCATGAATTTTAAAATAAATTCCTGTCTCTATGAATTTGCAATTAGCATTTTAGAATTTTATGTTCATAAATTTGAAGGAGTCCCTGAGGCCATCTAGTACAACTCCTCCTGTCTGCAGAAATTCCAGTTAAAGCTTCTTTAAGTAATGACTGCTGGATCTTTGTGTTAAAGCAATCAGTGAAGAGGAAACTTGAGCTTCTCCGGTTCACTAGATCAGCTCTAAAATTGTTCCTCCTTTTAGGATGTTTTTCATCTCATTCAGCCAGAATCTCTTCTCTTGTGACTGAACTCATTTTTTCCATATCTAACACTCTGAGACAGGGGTGTCAAACTCAAGTCCTGCAGGCCAGATCTGATCTGTGGGGTGTTTAGAACTGGCCCATGGGGCTTCCCTGGAAATAGTGAAGGATCGGCTTGTGGTACCTCTACCAGTGAAAATGGAGCTCAGGAGGGCCGCACGTAGCCCTCCTGGGTTCCATTTTTGAGAACTGGGCCATTTCTGGCCTTCGGAGGGCCTCCGGGTGAGTGGGGTGGGGAAGGCAGTTTCCACCTCCCTAAGCTCCTAGAAAGACTCAGGAGCCTGGGGAGAACAAAAAACAGGCCTTCCTGTCCCACCGGAAGTCGGCAAATAGCCTGTTTATGGCCTCCAGAAGGCCTCCAGGGGGGTGGGGAAGGCTGTTTTTGCCCTCCCCAGGCTCCAAGTAAGCCTCTGGAGCTTGGGGAGGGTGAAAAACGGGTCTACTGGGCCCACCGTACCACCACATGCCAAAAGCAGGGGGAGTGCAGGGGATCATGTGCACATGCACGGGGTGTGGGGTGCATTGAATTATGGGTGTGGGCACGTGCATGACCCCACCCTGTGCTCCCCCAGCACATGACACCAAAAATGTTAGCCCTCACTGCCCTATACCATTTCAGACACATGGTTTTCCAGTCTCTTTTTGAAAGCCACCAGTGAGCACCTCCAACTTCTGAAGGCTACTCCAGAATATGTATATCAGAGGTGACATGCTACCAGTTCGGATTGGTTCAGGTGAACCAGTAGTAAAAATGCTACCTGTTTGGGCGAATTGGTATTTCAAACAATCAGCTGGGTGACAATCAACTGTGATGCGTGATTTATATTAGCTAGAATCGTCAGATTTCCTGCTAATCTAAATCATGTGGCACTGTGGATTCCCCCCCAAATATATATAAAATATATTTATAAGTGTGTGTGTGTGTGTAAAACATTTGCTGAACCTTTCTTTTTCTCTTTTGAGGATAGTGATAACACCTGTTCTTCCAATTCAGGATATTTGCAAGTTAGACAACTGTAGAAGAAAGATTCAAATGTGGAAAGGCCACATGGGATAAAAACAACCACCACCCAAGGATTCTGCTTTTAACATTCCTGGATATTTTTATTCCAGTTCCATCCATTTTTGAAGAAGAATGAGTTTTGGAATATTTCCCACCTCCTAATGTATTTGGACCGAAATGGTGATGTCGCAGCAGATCTGAAGATCATCAGCTCGATCATTCTCACCAGGGAGGATCCCATTAAAATGAAACTAGGGGTTTTTGAAAGAGAGAGACTTACTATCGATCGACATGCTATTTCACAGCTAAAGTTGCTCAACAAGGTGAATTAAATATTGGTGCGTTTTCTATTTTCCAAAGCCTTAGGACACATTTCAAGTAGCTAAGCCTATTCACCAAATAGCAGGGGTGAAATGCTCCCGGTTCGGCCGAATTGGTAGCGATTGCGGTGGGTGGTTCGGAGAACCGGTAGCAACGGTGGTGCAAGGCTCCACCCACCCACCCGGTTGTCATTACTTCCTGGTTTTAACCAGGAAGTAATGTGTTTTTTTCTCTATGTGGATGCACAGACGGTTTTGCGCATGCTCAGAGGGTCCGCGTGCGCATATGACATGCACACACTCCCTAACCGTTAAGGAAGGTAAGTAGATTTCACCCCTGCCAAATAGGCTTCAGTGAAAATTGAATTTGGGGAATAAAACCCTTATAGTTTTTTTTAAAGTGCCTTATTGTCTTCAATATAATTGACAAAGTGTCCCTAAGATACTGTGATATGGAACATGGTTTTAAATTGATTCAGCGATGTCCAACGTGAGATGCTGGGTGATGATGGCTATTTTGTGTACCCTGTGCAAACAAGTATCTGGATAAAACTATTGAAAATAGACATCAAATGCTGGGGATTTTGGTTCTCATAGAACCAGTAGTAGAAGTATTGAGTAGTTCAGAGAACCAACAAATACCACCTCTGGTTGGCCCCAAATTGGGGAGCGAATGGGGATTTTGCAGTATCCTTCCCCTGGAGTGGGGAGGGAATGAGGATTTTGCAGTATTCTTCCCCTGTCCTGCCCACCAAGCCACGCCCACAGAACCGGTAGTGAAAAAAATTGGATTTCACCACTGGGACAGACAAATAGGCCTTCTGCTCCTGAGGAGAAAGTCCAAGGAGAAAGTCCAAGGCAATATGCAATCGTATTGACTGTTCTGATCTGCCCTGACCCAGAAAATTGAAGCACTGAAACATGACTTGATCCAAAGAAAAGCCCTTCTTCATATTGGAAGAAATGAGGGACAAACTGGGGCGGGTGGGGGGAAGTTACTTAGATTGCGTCTTTAGCTTATCACTTCATAAGGAACAACCTTGAATGCAGTTGTTTGCTTTGATTATTAGCTACCTTAAGTCTCTCTGGGAGAAAGGAGTCTCCAAATGTAGCTGATTATAAATGTAGCTCTGTATTTTCATGCCAGTTGGTGTCACCTAACTGTGGTTTTTCAATAGAAAGGAACCTTTTTTGGATACCTAACTTGGCTTTAGAACAGGGGTGTCAAACTCAAGGCCCGGAGGCTGGATCCAATCCATGGGGTGCTTAGATCTGTCCCACGGGCCCACCTTGGAAACAGCCCAGTACACAGCCTTCCCGAGCTCCATTTTCACTGGCAAAGGGCTGCAGGAGCCTGTCACGGCCACAAACGGAGCCTCGGTGGGCCACGTGCGGTCCCCCCCAAGCTCTGTTTTCACTGGCAGAGGGCTGAAGGAGGCCATCATGGCCAAAAATGAAGCCTCAATGAGTGACATCAAGCTGGCCATATCCCCAGGCCACACACCTCTTCCCCGCCCCCCTGAGATCAAACACAACCCTGATGCAGCCATCAATGAAAGAGAGTTTGACACCCCTGCCTTAGAAACATCTCTTTCTGACACAGGGCTCCTACTCATATCCCTTGTGATGCAGCAAAAAGTGCATGACTTATCCGTTTTTAGGGCACCTCATTTCCATCTCATCTTTCTACAGGTCTAAAAACTAGGCAGTCTTAGTTCACCAGCATGGCGGCCATATAAAATTAACAAATCAATATACAAATAAATAGCAATAGCGTTTAGACTTATGTAGAATAGAATAGAATAGAATAGAATTCTTTATTGGCCAAGTGTGATTAGACACATAAGGAATTTGTCTTGGTGCATATGCTCTCAGTGTACATAAAAGAAAAGACACCTTCATCAAGGTACAACATTTACAACACAAATGATGGTCAATATATCAATATAAATCATAAGGATTGCCAGCAACAAAGTTACAGTCATACAGTCATAAGTGGAAAGAGATTGGTGATGGGAACGATTAGAAGATTAATAGTAGTGCAGATTTAGTAAATAGTTTGACAGTGTTGAGGGAATTATTTGTTTAGCAGGGTGATGGCCTTCGGGAAAAAACTGTTCTTGTGTCTAGTTATTCTGGTGTGCAGTGCTCTATAGCGTCGTTTTGAGGGTAGGAGTTGAAACAGTTTATGTCCAGGATGTGAGGGATCTGTAAATATTTTCACGGCCCTCTTCTTGATTCGTGCAGTATACAGGTCCTCAATGGTTGGTAGCAATTATTTTTTCCGCAGTTCTAATTATCCTCTGAAGTCTGTATCTTTCTTGTTGGGTTGCAGAACCGAACCAGACAGTTATAGAGGTGCAAATGACAGACTCAATAATTCCTCTGTAGAACTGAATCAGCAGCTCCTTGGGCAGTTTGAGCTTACTGAGTTGGCGCAGAAAGAACATTCTTTGTTGTCCTTTTTTGATGATGTTTTTGATGTTAGCTGTCCATGTACAGCTCCATAGTGCTATCTAGCACTTTCTAAGCAGTTTACAGAGTCGGTATATTGCCCCCAACAATCTGGTCCTTATTTTACCAACCTTGGAAAGATGGAAAGCTGAGTTAACCTTGAGACAGTCAGGATCAAACTCCTGGCAGTGGACAGAGGAGTCAGCCTGCAACTCTGCATTCTAACCACTGCACCAAATCCAGCCCTAATCTGTAACCAAGTTTTCCTTTATATCTTAACTGGGAGGTTGTCCTGGTCTACTTTCAAATTGGGGTGATGATGGCTTTTCAATGACACATGTGGTCTAGAAGAAACCTTCCCCGATCCCATTGGCCGGAAGTTTCTTTCTTCATTGCATTTTTATTCTGTTTTAATAAATCTAGTAAAATACAAATTTCACAAACCTTTCAGAATAAATTTCATTCCAAACTTTAATATGACTAAAGCATCATGCTTTAAACTCATGGATACACGAAGAAAGGAGGAATGTGGAGGAACCACTAACTGCTACTTCACGCTTAAATCTTTTCTCAATTGCTTCTCTCCAGAATTTATTAAATTGAAATGTCCTGTATTACAATGAGATATTCTAGAAGCAAAAGGGAGGAACTAAGTGAAAAATCTGCCTGTAGTTATATCCCCTGCAAGATTGAGAGTTAGTTAAAAATTTCTTATTTACCTAAGTGAACTACTTACCCAAGCAATTACTTGACTAATGTTCATGTCTACCTCCATTTTTCAATGATGGTTATTTCTAACATACTTTGTTTGGCATTCCTTGTTTTTTCCTTAGTCCCTGCCTCAGTCCAGATGTGTGGAAAATTGTCATCCTGGATTTGTCAAGCAGAAGCGAGAAGGAGAACCAATTTGCTGCTATGACTGTGTTCCTTGTCCAGAAGGGACCATCTCTACTGAGGAAGGTGGGTCACACTAGAGGAAAGGGTACTAGATTCATCCAACATGTTGATCAATGTGCATTTTAAAAGAGACATATCGAAGGTTGATAGTTTTGTGGTTCCTAATTTTCAAGGTGCTCAATTTTTTCCATATAATGGGAGGGATACGAAAAAGATCTTGAGGGATGAGGTAGGAAGAGATAGAAGGACACGGTGGATTGTGCAAGATTACCGTATTTTTCAGAGTATAAAACACACTGGAATATAAGACGCATCTTAGTTTTTGGGGAGGAAAATAAGAAAAAAGCTGATTGGAAGGTGGATCGGCCTCCTGGAATGCCCCCAATCAGCTGTTCCCAGAGGTGAACTTTAGCAACAGGTTCCTTGGTTGTGAGCTCTGTGCCTTGCTTTTTTTTTTTTCCCTGCCTCTAAAACTCCATTTCAGAAAATACTTTTTTCTGCCTCTGAAAGCTTCCAAAACAGAACTTCAGAAAAAAAGCCTCTGAAGCTCTGTTTGGGAACTTCTTTTCTGAAGGTCTGTTTGGGGGCTTCTTTTCTGAAGCTCTGTTTGGGAGCTTTCTTTTCTGAAGCTCTTGTTTGGGAGCTTCTTTTCTGAAGCTCTATTTGGAGGCTCCTTTTCTGAAGCTCTGTTTGGGGGCTTTCTTTTCTGAAGCTCTATTTGGAGGCTTCTTTTCTGAAGCTCTGTTTGGGAGCTTCTTTTCTGAAGCTCTGTTTGGAGGCTTCTTTTCTGAAGCTCTGTTTGGGGGCTTCTTTTATGAAGCTTCTTTCAGCCTCTGAAACCTCCCTTTGAGAAGCTGGGTGGGGCTCCATTCAGAGTATAAAACGCACCCAGATTTTCACCCTCATTTTTGGGGAAAAAAGATGCGTCTTATACTCCAAAAAATACGGTACATGCATCAGAGGAGATTTCTCTTTTCTTGTCAGTTTGGAACTGTTGTCCCATGTTGACCCTTATTAGGAACATCTGCATTCTTTGAAATTGAGAAATGGTTTCAGATCAATGGCCTTTGCTCACACAAACCAAGTTTATATTACAGCCCAAAAGATATCGCCACGATGTAAAAAAGATGTTGAGACTCTAGAAAGAACACAGAGAAGAGCAACAAAAATGATTAGGGGACTGGAGGCTAAAACATATGAAAAACGATTGCTGGAAATCGGTATGCCTAGTTTAATGAAAAGAAGGACTAGGGGAGCCATGATAGCAGTCTTCCAATATCTCAGAGGCTGCCACAAAGAAGAGGGAGTCAAGCTATTCTCCAAAGCACCTGAGGGTAGAACAAGAAGCAATAGGTGGAAATTCATCAAGGAGAGAAGCAACTTAGAAGTAAGGAGAAATTTCCTGGCAGTTAGAACAATTAATCAGTGGAACAGCTTGCCTCCAGAAATTGTGAATTCTCCAACACTGGAAATTTTTAAGAAGATGTTGGATAACCACTTGTCTGAAGTGGTGTAGGGTTTCCTGCCTAAGCAGGGGGTTGGACTAGAAGGCCTCCAAGGCAGGGGTGAAATCTAAATTTTTTTGCTACCTACCCTGTGGGTGTGGCTTGGTGGGTGGGTGTGTCCTTTGACTGAGTGGGTGTGGCCAACTCAATGTCACTCACAGCCATGTCCACTCAGTCACCCCCCCCACCAAGCCATGCCCACAGAACCCAGTAGGGAAAAAAAATAATTTCTATTCTGCCTTTTCCCTTTCCCTCGCCACCTGTTCTCCCTTCGCCTAGGCCCCGGAGCTGCCACCTGCCTCAACCGGGTCAGGGAATGTACCATTCCCCAACTCTGGCCTTTCTCCGGAGCTGCCACCCACTCACCACCCGCTCTCCGCCTGCTTGCCCTTCGCCTTTGGTCAAGGGCCGGGGCCCAGGGACGCCCCATTCCCTGAGACCCTGGAGTCGCCCCCTGCTTGCCGCTTCCTCAACCGGGTCGGGGAATGCACCATTCCCCAACACCGGCCTTGTCCTGGAGCCGCCGCCCGCTCTTCCTTCGCCACGCAGAGTATACTTACTTTCTTCCAGCGGCTGGCTGCCAGGAAAGGCAAGCATCCAAAAGTTACCGGAGTTCCTCTCCTTGAATATTCTGCCTTGTTCTATGCGCTGGCTGTGCAAGCGCACACCCAACCTGCTGCTGATAAATAAATGAAATAAACGGTGTGCACTTGCACAGCCGGTGCATGGAACAAGCAGCAATGGCGGCGGCATATTCAAGGTGAGGGATTCCAGTAACTTTTGGACGCTTGCTTTTCCTGGCAGCCAGCCGCTGGAAGAAAGTAAGTATACTCTGCGTGGCGAAGGAAGAGCAGGCGGCTGCTCCGGGACATGACTAGTGTCGGGGAATGGTGCATTCCCCGACCTGGCTGAGGCAGGCGGCGAGCAGGGGGTGGCTCCGGGGTCTCAGGGGAATGAGGTATCCCTGGGCCCTGACCAAAGGCGAAAGGCGAACAGGTGGCGAGCGGGCAGCAAGTGGGTGAAGGAAGAGCTGGTGGCAGCTCCGGGGAAACGCCAGAGTTGGGGAATGCACCATTCCCTGACCCGGTTGGGGAAGGCGGCAGCTCCGGGGCCTCGGGGAATGGGCCCCGGCCCCTGACCTAAGGGCGAGCAGGTGGCGAGCTGCCTTCCCAGTGTTCCGGTGTTCAGTTTGCGAAGACACAAGGACAGTTTTCCCCCCAAATGCCATCACTCTGCTAAACAAATAATTCCCTCAACGCTGTCAAACTATTTACTAAATCTGCACTACTCTTAATCTTCTCATCATTCCTACCATCCATCTCCTTCCACTTATGACTGTATGACTGTAACTTTGTTGCTTGTATCCTTACAATCTATATTGATATTGATTATTTCCTGATTGCTTATTTGTACCCTGTGACTATGATTAAGTGTTGTACCTTATGATTCTTGATGAACGTATCTTTTCTTTTATGTACACTGAGAGCATATGCACCAAGAGAAATTCCTTGTGTGTCCAATCACACTTGGCCAATAAAGAATTCTATTCTATTCTATTCTATTTAGCCATTGAGCAGCAATGCCCTCAAGATGGTGTTTTTAATGCAGGGATCCAGGGAACCTTCTGAGGGGACATTCCATCACGATATGATATAAAGTTAGTGGGATGTTCCTGCAGTCACAGTTAGCATTATCAACCAGCCCCCATTTGTATTTTGAATATTGGCACCTGCCATGCTTGCTCAGTATCATCTGACATCCAAAGAAGATCTTTCTTGAAATGCGAAAAGAGCTATAAAAGAAATATTACTTTTTTGTTTTCTCAGATACTGAAAAATGCACCAAGTGCCCAGATGATCAATATCCAAACAAGAACCGAGTCCAATGTATCCCCAAAAGAATAACCTTCCTGTCCTATGAAGAACATCTGGGCATCATCCTGGTCTCTTTTGCCTTACTCTTGTTCCTAACCACAGGATTTATTTTAATCATATTCATTAAATACCTAGAAACTCCCATTGTCAAAGCCAACAACCGGGACCTCTCCTTCATCCTTCTGGTCTCCCTCCTCCTTTGCTTTTTGTCCTCATTTCTCTTCATTGGTCAACCAAGGAAAGCTACCTGTCTTCTCCAACAGACGGTGTTCAGCATTGTCTTCTCAGTAGCTGTGTCTTCTGTGTTGGCCAAAACAATCACAGTGGTGCTGGCCTTCCTGGCCACAAAACCAGGGAACAAAGTGAGAAGATGGTTGGGGAAGGGCTTGGCCAACTCCATCATCCTTCTTTGTTCTGCTGGCCAAGTTTTCATCTGTGCCATGTGGCTTGGAATTTCTCCCCCATTCCCTGACTCTGACTTACACACCCAGCCAGAAGAGATCATCCTTCAGTGCAACGAAGGCTCTGTCGTCATGTTTTATCTTGTCCTTGGCTATATGTGTTTCCTAGCTATCATTTGCTTCACAGTGGCTTTCCTGGCCAGGAACCTGCCTGGGGCCTTCAATGAGGCCAAGCTGATCACCTTCAGCATGCTGGTCTTCTGCAGCGTCTGGGTCTCCTTCCTGCCCACCTACCTGAGCACTAAAGGAAAGTTCTTGGTGGTCGTGCAGATCTTCTCCATCTTGGCTTCCAGTGCTGGTCTACTGGGCTGCATCTTCTTCCCCAAGTGCTACATTATCCTCCTGAGACCTAATCTAAACACTAAGGAACATCTAATGATAAAAGTGGGAAACTGATTGTGAATTGGTTTCGTAGGCTTATGATGTTTAATGATTCACTGAAGTTATTCCAGGGTTTGTAGGCTTCCTTTGCATCTGTTTGATAATTAAGGTGATTTAATAACGAAAGAATTAAAACTATGAAGTTCAAGAATAGTGAAATTAACATCCAATCTAATAATCAAATATAAAATATGTGAATTAATAAATAAATGTATGATTCATTTATCCACATCAGTGTGCTTTGATTCTTGGACACAAAAAAGTCAGGAGCTGAAGTTGTTGATTGGCATGGTCCTATAAATCCCTTTTGCAAATTTAAGACCAAATAATGTTGCAGGAGGGACGCAGTGGCTCAGGGGCTAGGACGTTGAGCTTGTTGATCGAAAGGTCGGCAGCTCAGCGGTTCGAATCCTTGGTGCTGCTGTGTAACGGGGTGAGCTCCCGTTACTTGTCCCAGCTTCTGCCAACCTAGCAGTTTCGAAAGCATGTAAAAATGCAAGTAGAAAAAATAGGGACCACCTTTGGTGGGAAGGTAACAGCGTTCTGTGCGCCTTTGGCATTGAGTCATGCTGGCCACATGACCACAGAGACGTCTTCGGACAGCACTGGCTCTTCGGCTTTGAAACGGAGATGAGCACCGCCCCCTAGAGTCGGGAACAACTAGCACATATGTGCGAGGGGAACCTTTACCTTTACCTTTAATAATGAAAGAATTAAAACTATGAAGTTCAAGGATAGTGAAATTAACATCCAATCTAATAATCAAATATAAATATTATTAGGAAGAGGGGAAAAATGATTACTAAAATATATAATTTTGTATTAAGATTTAAAACGGAAGAAGAAAATGTGAAGGAGACAATGATTTGGGCTGGGCTAGAAATTTTGGGCATAGCATTGAATTAGATCATTGGGATAAATAATGGGAGAAAAACTACAAACTAATGATGTCAGGTGCTTATAAGGAGAACCTTGATATAATGTTCTACCGTTGGCACTTACCACCAGCTAGATTGGCCAAGATGTTCTTCAATCGATTGACTGAGTGGTAGAGATGTGGCTACAGGCAGGGAAGGTTCTACACATGTGGTGGACCTGCCCTAAGGCCAGAAAATATTAGCATGAGATAAGAAAGTGGCTTGAAGAGATAATTGAACAGAGGATAGAACTGAAGCCGGAATCATTTCTCTTCATTGGTCAACCAAGGAAAGCTACCTGTCTTCTCCAACAGACGGTGTTCAGCATTGTCTTCTCAGTAGCTGTGTCTTCTGTGTTGGCCAAAACAATCACAGTGGTGCTGGCCTTCCTGGCCACAAAACCAGGGAACAAAGTGAGAAGATGGTTGGGGAAGGGCTTGGCCAACTCCATCATTCTTCTTTGTTCTGCTGGCCAAGTTTTCATCTGTGCGATGTGGCTTGGAATTTCTCCCCCTTTCCCTGACTCTGACTTACACACCCAGCCAGAAGAGATCATCCTTCAGTGCAACGAAGGCTCTGTCGTCATGTTTTATCTTGTCCTTGGCTATATGTGTTTCCTAGCTATCATTTGCTTCACAGTGGCTTTCCTGGCCAGGAACCTGCCTGGGGCCTTCAATGAGGCCAAGCTGATCACCTTCAGCATGCTGGTCTTCTGCAGCGTCTGGGTCTCCTTCCTGCCCACCTACCTGAGCACTAAAGGAAAGTTCTTGGTGGTCGTGCAGATCTTCTCCATCTTGGCTTCCAGTGCTGGTCTACTGGGCTGCATCTTCTTCCCCAAGTGCTACATTATCATCCTGAGACCTAATCTAAACACTAAGGAACATCTAATGATAAAAGTGGGAAACTGATTGTGAATTGGTTTCATAGGTTTATGACGTTTAATGATTCACGGAAGTTATTCCAGGGTTTGTAGGCTTCCTTTGCATCTGTTTGATAATTAAGGTGATTTAATAACGAAAGAATTAAAACTATGAAGTTCAAGGATAGTGAAATTAACATCCAATCTAATAATCAAATATAAAATATGTGAATTAATAAATAAATGTATGATTCATTTATCCACACTTTTGATCAGTGTGCTTTGATTCTTGGGCACAAAAAATTCAGGAGCTGAAGTTGGTGATTGGCATGGTCATATTTTGCAAATTTAAGACCAAATAATGTTGCAGGGCGAGTGACTCTGGCTGACATTTGATATTGGGGAAAACATTTTTTGATCAATTAAATAAAATAACCAGTAAATTTATTTGGTTTAGGAAAAAAGCCTGAATAAAGCTTAAACTTCTACAGGATTCTAGACGAGTCTTTGGCCTCCCTGATTGGGAATTATACTATCAAGTGATAGCAGCAACTTGGCTTAAAGACTGGGTCCAATTAAACAACAAGAGGGTATTAACCTTAGAGGGACTCCATCTCCAATTGGGATAGAATGTGTTCCTGTGGGAAGGGAAAAATAAAATCCATATGTACTTTCAGAGACAATTTGGATATTAACAATGGAGGCAATAATTTATCCAAAGACATAAACAAAATGGTAAGGTATTCCGAATTATTGGACGAACAAGGAAATTTAAAATCGGATCAGGATCTAAAAAAAAATCAAGGAATAAAAATTGATTGGTGGCTGTATCTGCAAATCCAAATAAAATATAAAAAGGATCAAGAATAATATGGCATTTATGGAGAACAATTGGAACTTGATAAAATATTATTAGGAACAGGGGGAAAATGATTACTAAAATATATAATTTTCTATTAAGATTTAAAATGGATGAAGAAAATGTGAAGGAGACAATGATTTGGGTTGGGCTAGAAATTTTGGGCATAGCATTGAATTAGATCATTGGGATAAATAATGGGAGAAAAACTACAAACTAGTGATATCAGGTGCTTATAAGGAGAACCTTGATATAATGTTCTACCGTTGGCACTTACCACCAGCTAGATTGGCCAAGATGTTCTTAAATCGATGAGGGCTGTCAGAAGGTAAATTAGAAAAGACTCGTATCTATGGAGATTTTTAGTCATCCAGGAAGGGATACAACCTCATCTATCTGCAGTCTACAATACAGTCCTTTCGGCAGTTCCAAGAAGGCTCCACACCCATTTGCACTATTCAGGTAACTCTGACAGGTGGCCTTAATGACTTGCTAAAAGAATGCAAATGGCCAGCTGTCTGCAAGGAGTATAAATCCTTCCATTCCCCACCATCCAGTCAGAGTTGAAGAAAAGACTCAAATCCAAAGATGGGACGGAAAAAAAATCCACATTATTTTCCTCTCCCCGTTCAGTCTTGAATTCATGATTTGAATGCTGTACTGACTCAATAATTCCTCTGTAGAACTGAATCAGTAGCTCCTTGGGCAGTTTGAGCTTTCTGAGTTGGGGCAGAAAGAACATTCGTTGTTGTCCTTTTTTATGATGTCTTAGTATTAGTATTAGTATATAGTATATATACTCTATACTATATAGTATATGTACTATATACTATATATACTATATATACTATATATACTATATGGGAGGTATATTTACTATACCTCCCATATATAAAAGGATCAAGAATAATATGGCATTTATGGAGAACAATTGGAACTTGATAAAATATTATTAGGAAGAGGGGAAAAATGATTACTAAAATATATAATTTTGTATTAAGATTTAAAACGGAAGAAGAAAATGTGAAGGAGACAATGATTTGGGTTGGGCTAGAAATTTTGGGCATAGCATTGAATTAGATCATTGGGATAAATAATGGGAGAAAAACTACAAACTAATGATGTCAGGTGCTTATAAGGAGAACCTTGATATAATGTTCTACCGTTGGCACTTACCACCAGCTAGATTGGCCAAGATGTTCTTCAATCGATTGACTGAGTGGTAGAGATGTGGCTACAGGCAGGGAAGGTTCTACACATGTGGTGGACCTGCCCTAAGGCCAGAAAATATTAGCATGAGATAAGAAACAATCGATTGACTGAGTGGTAGAGATGTGGCTACAGGCAGGGAAGGTTCTACACATGTGGTGGACCTGCCCTAAGGCCAGAAAATATTAGCATGAGATAAGAAAGTGGCTTGAAGAGATAATTGAACAGAGGATAGAACTGAAGCCGGAATCATTTCCCTTGGGTATTTTTGATGGGAAAATGGGAAAAAAACCCTACAACACATAACGTTACGTATATTAACAGCAAGCAGAATCGCTTGATATTGCCCCTTGGAAGGAATTTTGGTGCCAGGAACCAGGTTAATGGCAGAATCACAGTCTCTGTATGAGAGAAGATCAGACTTTTTCCTCTCCCCAAATATTTGTAAACTCTGTGGACAAGAGAAATTCTCTGTTAATGCTCCGGGGTAGCTAGTGGGGTGTGGGGTGTGGGGGGTTGGATGGACTATTGCAGTGAGAAAGGCAATGAGGGCTGTCAGAAAGTAAATTAAAATAGACTAGTATCTATGGAGATTCTCAGTCATCCAGGGAGCGATACAACCTCATCTATCTGCAGTCTACAACACAGTCCTTTCGGCACTTCCAAGAAGGCTCCACACCCATTTGCACTATTCAGGTGACTCTGACAACACAGATAAACCTCCAGGTGGCCTTAATGACTCGCCAAAAGAATGCAAATGGCCAGCTGTTTGCAAGGAGTATAAATCCTTCCATTCCCCACCATCCAATCAGAGTTGAGAGTTCCTGGTTTTCCTGGCCAGGAACCTGCCTGGGGCCTTCAATGAAGCCAAACTGATCACCTTCAGCATGCCTGTCTTCTGCAGTGTCTGGATGACTTTTGTGCCCACCTATCTGTGCACCAGAGGAAAATATATGGTGGCTGTGCAGATCTTCTCCATCTTGGCCTCCAACGTTGGTCTGCTAGGCTGTATCTTTATCCCCACATGCTACATTGTCATTTTAAGGCCAAACCTGAATACTAAGGAGCAGCTTATGACCAAGAAATGCAGATATGTGAGATAGAGGAATTTTAAGTATCAACGTTTTCCAACAGTCCCTGGCTAAGAAATGGTCCCAGCCGCTCTCATACATAAGTGGGCCAATGATTGTGCTTGAAATAGTTAAATGATAATGTCCCCAATCTTGTACAATGTAATTCCTGTAGAAGATGACCAGGCTGAGCCTGAGGAGGTACCTGTAGGTACCTCACTTGTGGGGTGCCTCAGGGGTCTTTTCATCATCTACATGAAGCCGCTGGGTGAGTTTACCGTGGTTTTGGGGTGGACTATCACCTGTACGCTGATGATACTCAGCTGTACATTTCCACTCCAAACCACCCCAACGAAGCTGTCGAGGTGATGGCCCGGTGTCTTGAGGCCGTGCGGGTCTGGATGGGGAGGAACAGGCTCCAGCTCAACCCGACCAAGACAGAGTGGCTGTGGGTTCCGGCGTCCCGGTACAGCCAGCTTTCGCCATCGCTGACTGTTGGGGGTGAAGTACTGGCCCCCAGGGGAAGGGTGCACAACTTGGGCGTTCTCCTGGACGATCGGCTGTCTTTAGAAGAACATCTGATGGCCGTCGCCAGGGGAGCATTTTATCAGGTTCGCCTGATTCACCAGTTGCGCCCCTTCCTTGACCGGGACTCCTTACGCACGGTCACTCACACCCTCGTTACCTCTCACCTGGACTATTGCAATGCTCTCTACATGGGGCTCCTCTTGAAGAGCACCAGGAGGCTCCAGCTAGTCCAGAATGCAGCTTCGCGGGTAATAGAGGGAGCACCACGTTGCTCCCATATAACACCTATCCTGCGTGGCTTGCACTGGCTGCCGGTAGCCTTCCGGGTGCAATTCAAGGTGTTAGTGACCACCTTCAAAGCGCTCCATGGCTTAGGACCGGGGTATCTATGAGACCGCCTTCTGCCACCGATAGCCTTCCAATGACCTGTGCGCTCCCACAGAGTGGGCCTGCTCAGGGTGCCGTCGACCAAACAATGTTGGTTGGTGGCCCCCAGAGGGAGAGCCTTCTCTGTGGCAGCACCGGCTCTTTGGAACGAGTTACCTCCGAGGTTACGCCAACTCCCCGACCTCCGAACCTTCAAGCGGGAAATTAAAAACTTTATTATTTAATCGTGCGGGACTAGCCTAAATGTATTTTAAATGTATTTTAATTATAGCTTTTAAATTTTAAAGGGTTTTATGTTGGCTTTGACCATTTTAGCAATCTGGCCAATTAATATATTTGTTTTAAATGTTTTTTTAATCTGTTATTTATGTGTATTTTTGTATTTTTAATATGGCTGTACACCGCCTTGAGTCCTTCAGGAGAAGGGCGGTATAGAAATTGGATTAATAAATAAATAAATAAATAAATAAATAAATACATAAATAAATAAATTAATTTATTTATTTATCCCTCCTTTATCAGGAGGTGCGAGATGACCCCTTACAGGGCCGTGCCGAGGAGCTTAGTGGTTATCTATACGATAAAATCGTTCAGCTTCGGGACAGATTGGATCAACAGTGGGTAGATTCAGGTGAGGGGCTGGAGACACGTCTTGTTGAGACTATTTGGGATAGATTTGACCCTGTGACTCCCGAGGACATGGACAGGTTGTTGGGGCGGTTGAATGCCACCACATGTTTATTGGACCCGGGCCCCTCCGGGTTGGTGCTGGCCACACAGGAGGTGACACGAGGCTGGCTCCAGGGGATTATAAATGCTTCTTTGATGGAGGGGGTTTTCCCCACCGCCTTGAAAGAGGCAGTGGTGAGACCCCTCCTCAAGAAGCCCTCCCTGGACCTGGCTGTTTTAGGAAATTACCGTCCTGTCTCCAACCTTCGCTTTGTGGCGAAGGTTGTTGAGAGTGTGGTGGCACGTCAATTACCCCAATACCTGGATGAAACTGTCTATCTAGACCCGTTCCAGTCTGGCTTCTGACCCGGGTACAGCACGGAGACGGCTTTGGTCGCATTGGTTGATGATCTCTGGAGGGCCAGGGACAGGGGTTGCTCCTCTGCCCTGGTCCTATTAGATCTCTCGGCGGCTTTTGATACCATCGACCATGGTATCCTGCTTCACCGGTTAGGGAGTTTGGGAGTGGGAGGCACCATTTATCGGTGGTTCTCCTGCTATCTCTCTGACCGGTCGCAGACGGTGTTGGCAGGAGGGCAGAGATCGACCGCGAGGCCCCTCACATGTGGGGTGCCGCAGGGGTCGATTCTCTCACCTCTCCTGTTCAACATCTATATGAAGCCGCTGGGTGAGATCATCAATGGCTTTGGGGTGAGGTACAAACTGTACGCTGACGATACGCAGCTGTACTTTTCTACCCCAGGCCATCCCAATGAAGCCATCGAAGTGCTGTCCCGGTGTCTGGAAGCTGTACAGGTCTGGATGGGGAGAAAGAGGCTCAAACTCAATCCATCCAAGACGGAGTGGCTGTGGATGCCGGCACCCCGGTACAGTCAGCTGCAGCCGTGGCTGACTGTTGGGGGCAAATCATTGGCCCCAGTGGAAAGGGTGCGCAACTTGGGCGTCCTCCTGGATGGACGGTTGTCTTTTGAAGATCATTTGACGATTGTCACCAGGAGGGCTTTTTACCAGGTTCGCCCCTTCCTTGACCGGGATGCCTTATGCACGGTCACTCATGCTCTGGTTACCTCTCGCTTGGACTACTGTAATGCTCTCTACATGGGGCTCCCCTTGAAGAGTACCCGGAGGCTCCAGTTGGTTCAGAATACAGCTGCGCGGGTGATAGTGGGAGCCACACGTTGCTCCCATGTAGCACCACTCCTGCCCAGTCTGCACTGGCTACCTGTGGTCTTTCGGGTGCACTTCAAGGTGTTGGTGACTACCTTTAAAGCGCTCCATGGCTTAGGGCCAGGGTACTTACGGGACCGCCTGCTGTTACCGAATACCTCCCACTGACCTGTATGCTCGCACAGAGAGGGACTCCTTAGGGTGCCGTCCGCCAAGCAATGTCGGCTGGCGGCCCCCAGGGGGAGGGCCTTCTCTGTGGGGGCTCCCACCCTTTGGAACGAACTTCCCCCTGGACTTCGGCAACTGCCGGACCTTCAGACTTTCTGCCGCGAGCTGAAGACCTATTTGTTTGTTCGCGCAGGACTGGCATAGGATTTTTTAATGGGATTTTAATTAATTTTAATGTTTTAACATTTTATATTTTACGGGATTTTACTTTAAATGTTTTAATTCGGCCAGTTATGTAATAAGTTTTTTAATTATGGTTTTACGTGTATATTGCTGTTTGTTTTTTACTATGGCTGTAAACCGCCCTGAGTCCTTCAGGAGAAGGGCGGTATAAAAATTTAATAAATAATAATAACAATAACAATAACAATAACAATAACAATAACAATAACAATAACAATAATAATAATAATAATAATAATAATAATAAATAAATAGGGGGAGGTCAAGCACATCACCAGTTTGTAGTCCCTTTGGACCCACAAAAGATCTGAGTGCAGCTCTCGTTGAATTCTTATCTACCTCCAATTTGCCTTGACCATTAGTAGTTCAGATTCCTTTTTAGAGATAACCTGGAATAAACTTAAATTCATTTGAACAATCCTGGTTCCTGATTTCTTTTTCTTTTTTTAAAAAAAGTTTTATTTTAACATTCATATCCAATAATATATTTAGTGTACCATCATATACAATTAATCGGACCTGGCCGGTCACCACCCCCTTCCTTTAACACTCTTCCCTTCTCTACCTTCTTCTACTTTCCATGACCATCCTCCCCTTCTCTTATCTACATACTCTCCTCCTTCCTCCCTACTCCTTTCTTTTCCCTCTTCTATCCCTCTTCCTTCCTTTCCTCTTCCTCCTCTTCTCTTTCCTACCTCCTTCTCTCTTCTCCTTCCTTCCTTCCCATCATTCTGAAATGGTAGCCAGGCAGCTCCGATCTTACATTAATTATACATTTTCAATCATTTCTGTACATTAACCATCAATCCATTTTCTACCCTCATCCCCCCTCCCCCCTCCCCCCGGGACTTCCCAGAACCGAACACAGGGTATAAAACTAACAGTGAAAAATTAAAATATAATACAAATCATAATCCATAGTCACTCCTTAAAACCTCAACTCCCCTTCCAGAAACAAAGAAAATACAGTTCTTCCAATCCGTTATATATCAGACCATTCCACTCCTAGAGTTCTCAAAAATTTCCGATTGAGTTGGTGTTTGTTCTTCAATAAAGTACATAGTTTTTGATATCCAACCCTCATCAATCAATACCAAAAGAACGTTCCATCTTCCAATATTCACCAAGAATTCTTCTGTAATGTCTTTCTTCCTTAAGCAGTCTCTCAAGAATAGTTCATATTTCCAACTTAATTTCTTAAATTTTACTATCCAACCGCCAAAGGTAAAAAATAATCCATCTTTTCATATCTTTGATATCATTTACATATATCAAATAATATTCTGGTTCCTGATTTCTTGTGCTTGACAATTCCATGGTTCACTGAGCTTTTTTTGAATCCTCAAGGCAGCATTTCTGTCTAGGGCCCTTAACCTACCTGAGGCCTGAAGTGCCATATCCAGATTTTTGAAACATGACCCTTATACAATGGCAATCTTGTTGATGTGCCAGAAATATACAGCTGAAGAGTGCTCTAAAAAATTCCATTATTTTAGTGAAGGTTTTTAGGGACAAGATCCTTTCAATCTCCTTCTGGGGAAGAGTCCAGGTCGTAATAATAATAATAATAATAATAATAATAATAATAATAATAATAATAATAATAATAATAATAATAATAATAATAATAATAATAATAATAATAATAATAATAATATTTTATTTGTATACCGCCCTTCTCCCGAAGGACTCAGGGCAGTGAACAGGCAGATAAAATATAAATACACAATAATTTAAAAACAACCCTTAAAAAACTAATTTAAATGCCCAAAACGTTAAAAAACATACTCCCCTGTAAAATAACACAATTTTAAAAACCCATCCAATAAAAATAAAAATCAGGCTAGTCCAGCCATATGAAATAAATAAGTTTTAAGTTCATGAAAGGTCCTGAGGTCAGGTAATTGTCGAAGTCCGGGGGGAAGTCCGTCCCACAGGGCCGGAGCCCCCACAGAGAAGCCCCCCCCCGGGGGGCCCCCCAGCCGACACTGTTTGGCTGACGGCACCCTGAGGAGTCCCTCTCTGTGGGAGCGTACCGGACGATGGGAGATAGAAGCCGGCAGTAGGCGGTCCCGTAGATAGCCCGGTCCTAAGCCATGGAGCGCTTTAAAGGTGGTAACCAATACCTTGTAGCGCACCCGAAAACAACAGGTAGCCAGTGCAGTCTGCGAGGATAGGTGTTATGTGGGAGCCCGAGCCGCTCCTCAATAACCCGCAGCGCATTCTGAACTAGCTGAAGTCTCCGGGTGCTCTTCAAGGGGAGCCCCATGTAGAGAGCATTGCAGTAGTCCAGGCGAGAGGTAACAAGGGCATGAGTGACTGTGCATAAGGCATCCCGGTCCAGGAAGGGCCGCAACTGGCAGATCAGGCGAACCTGATAAAATGCTCTCCTGGAGACGGTCGCCAAATGGTCTTCAAAGGACAACCGGCCATCCAGGAGCACGCCCAAGTTGTGTACCTTCTCCATCGGGGCCAATGGTTCACCCCGACAGACAGCCGCCTCTGCAGCTGACTGTACCGAGGTGCCGCATCCACAGCCACTCCGTCTTGGAGGGATTAAGTTTGAGCCTGTTCCTCCCCATCCAGACCCGTGACGGCTTCCAGACACCGGGACAACACTGACAGCTTCACTGGGGTGGCCGGGGTGGAAAAGTACAGCTGGGTGTCATCAGCGTACAGTTGGTATCTCACCCCAAAGCCACTGATGATCTCACCCAGCGGCTTCATATAGATGTTGAACAGGAGGGTGAGAGAATCGACCCCGCGGCACCCCACACATGAGGCACCTTGGAGTCGATCTCTGCCCCCTGTCAACACCGTCTGCGTCCGATCAGAGAGGTAGGAGGAGAACCACCGATAAACGGTGCCTCCCACTCCCAACCCTCCAACCGGCGCAGCAGGATACCATGGTCGATGGTATCAAAAGCCGCTGAGAGGTCTAATAGGACCAGGGCAGAGGAGTAACCCCTATCCTGGCCTCCAGAGATCATCCACCAGCGCGACCAAAGCTGTCTCCGTACTGTATCCGGGCCGGAAGCCGGACTGGAACGGGTCTAGATAGACAGCTTCATCCAGGTACTGGGGTAGCTGACATGCCACCACACTCTCTACAACCTTCGCTGTAAAGCGAAGATTGGAGACTGGCCGGTAGTTCCCTAAAACAGCTGGGTCCAGGGAAGGCTTCTTGAGGAGGGGTCTCACCACAGCCTCTTTCAAGGCCGCGGGAAAGACCCCCTCCCGCAGAGAAGCATTTGTAATCCCCTGGAGCCAGCCTCGTGTCACCTCCTGAGTAGCCAGTACTAACCAGGAGGGGCACGGATCCAGTAAACATGTGGTGGCGTTCAGCCTACCCAGCAACCTGTCCATGTCCTCGGGAGTCACAGGATCAAAGTCATCCCAAACCACCTCAACAAGACGGGCCTCGGAACCCTCGCCTGGATCTACCCAATTTTGATCCAATCCGTCCCGAAGCTGAACGATTTTGTCGTATAGATAACCGTTAAACTCCTCGGCACGCCCTTGTAGGGGGTCCTCCCGTCCCTCCTGTTGGAGGAGCGAGCGGGTCACCCGAAACAGGGCGGCCGGGCGGTTATCTGCCGGCGCAATGAGGGAGGAACGAGGAACCGCAGCCCTCATTGCCACTAGGTAGGTCCTACTATAGGACCTAACTAGTGTCTGGTCAGCCTCAGAGCGGCTGGATCTCCAGGCACTCTCTAGGCGTCTTCTCCGGCGCTTCATCTCCCTCAGTTCCTCGGAGAACCAAGGAGCTGGTTGAGACCGACGCCGGGTCAGAGGCCGCAAAGGCACGACACGGTCCAAAGCTCCAGCCGCGGCCCGTTCCCAGGCCGCAACTAGCTCTTCAGTCGAGTCGTGGGACAGGTGTTCGGGAAACGGCCCAAGCTCCGTCAGGAACCTCTCCAGGTCCATCAGGTGCCTGGGACGGAACCAACGCATTGGTTCCGTCTCCCTGCGATGGTGGGTAGTGGTCAGAAAGTCTAGACCAGTGGTTCCCAACCTTTTCTTGTTTGAGGCACCCTTGGAAAGCCTTTCAAAAGTTCCCGGCACCCTTATAAGGAAATAGGCCACAGGCCCCAGTCAAAGTTACGACGGCATTGAAAAAAAGTGACTCCCAACCATTTTCCACACTTACAACCATTGCAGCATCTCTTTCGGTGACGTGATTTTACATTTGGATGCTTGACAACAACCAGTTTGTATTTATGCCAGCTGCAGTTTTCCTGGAGGTCACATGATCCCCTTTTGTGACCTAGTCAATGGGGGAAAGCCAGATCCACTTAACAACCTGCGTTACTAACAACCGCAAACTTAACAACCGCAGTGATCCACTTAACAAACAGGACCAGAAAGGTTGCAAAGTGAGGCAAAACTCACTTAATCCATTTTTCCCTTAGCAACATCAATTGGGGGGGGGAGAGGAAGGCTCCTTTGGGGTCGTAAGTCGAGGACTACCTGTACTGTATATACGGGATACGGTACCTCAACGTCAACCCCCTCGAGGCTGGTAGGAAAAGAAAATAAATGAAAATAAACTAGAGAATGAAAATCGCCTCCCAGGAGGGCATGCAAACAGCACCCACTCTTTTGACGTTAAGCCTGTGGCTTTTAGCCTGTGGCTTTATTCCGACTGGAATAAAGAACCCTGCCCAAGCACGCCTTGCAAACGGGCGGTATTCCTTCCGTTAGGGTCCTCGGAGGAATAGCAAAGGAGAGACCCCCTCACCCTCCCTTACCTACTCTGACCCTCGTCCTCGCTCTCCACAAACCCGCGCTGCTGCCAGGAAACCAAAAGCCGGAGGTGCGCAAAAAAGAAAAGAAAAAAGACGTTAAGTGCAGCAACTGCGGCGACGTTCTTTTTTGGCCGCAGTTCTTATTTCTCCCGCCCACAATTTCTCGGAGCAAAAATTTTCCTGAGGTCAGTGCTTGGCGCATGCGCAGAGAGCGGTGTCTTGCCTCAAGACGCCTTTTGCGCATGCGTTGATCGGATAGCATCACTTCACAGCCCTTGTAACGAGATCCTCTGGTCTGCGTCTGCCAAGTCGAGTCTGAATTGAAGAAGGGGGTTCTTTTTTAAAATAATAATAATAATAAAATAAAATAAAAAGAGCCGGGCGAGTTAGAGCAAACCTTGATCGATGCTTTCTCCGAGTGCATCGGTAGTCCCCTCCCTCCCCCTCTCCCGCCAAGAGAGAATGCAATTTTTTTCCCGAAATTTTGGCGGCACCCTCAAAAGATCTCACGGCACCCCTTAGTGCCGCGGCACACCGGTTGGGAACCACTGGTCTAGACGAAGGAGAAAATGATCTGACCATGACAAAGGTTCCACAACTAAATCATTTAAAACCAGATCATTAAACCACTGGCCAGAGATAAAAATCAGGTCTAGGGTACCTCCCCCGACGTGGGTAGGGCCATCAATTAACTGAATCAGGTCCATGGCCGTCATGGAAGCCATGAACTCCTGAGCTGTCGAGGATGCTACGCCGGCTGATGGCAAATTGAAATCCCCCATGACCAGCAGTCTGGGGGTCTCAACTGCCAACCCGGCCAGCAACTCCAACAACTCAGGCAGGGCTGTAGTCACGCAGCAAGGAGCCAGGTACGTGATCAACAAGCCCACCTGAGTTCTACGACCCCACTTCACGAAGAGAGATTCACACCCAGCTATCTGAGGCACAGTGGTCTCCCTCGGCTCCAGACTCTCCTTGATGATAACCGCCACCCCTCCACCCCTACCCTGGGCCCTCGGCTGATGGAATGCTCGGAAGCCTGGTGGGCACATCTCCACTAGGGGAACCCCCCCTTCGGTGCCCAACCAGGTCTCCGTAACGCCCATAACATCCGCGGTCCCTTCCTGAATAAGATCTGAAATCAGGGGGGCTTTATTAACCGTGGACCTGGCATTACATAACATCAGCCGGAGGCCCAGGTCCCGATTATCCTGGCCACTCGGGTCACGGGAAATTTCTGGGGGGCCGGAGCACGCAATCGCTCGTAAACAGCGAGGGCGAGCCCCCGAAACCTGATGTGGCCCCCCCCTTCCATCATATCTGCCTCTCCCACTTACCGTAGTAATAGCTCGACCCTGACAAACTGGAACGACACCCCTCGCCATAACCCCAGGACCTATTAAGTTACCGCCGCGAACACATGGTGGACCTAGCCCCTTCCCTGACGGGCCCATCCACCCCCCAGAACCAAACCCGTCAGTTTCCCTCCCCCCCTTAAAATTCCCCTTAAAACTCCCTGGTAAAAAACGATTAAAACAATTCATTAAAATCCCTAAGCCTCCTAGATTTAGATGCCAACTCTCGGGTTCCAAACCCCGTCCTCGAGATGTGCCCTCGATAGTGTGGAGGGCCAGACCTGCGAGAGAGGGGAATCTCGCAGGGCAAGAAGGTCCGCAGTTGAAAATCTTCGCATCAATAAAAATACAGTACAGTCAGCAGTCCATCCAAGCCGGTCAAGATGGCAAAATGTCATTGCAGCAAGACTAGACTCCCTGGCTGGCGAGATGGACCATGGACTTCCAGGATTCCGTGGGGCCGTTATTCTACCCCCAAACCCAAACGGCCCCACTTTCCCAGGTCCAGATGACAAGCCATTCTCCTCCAAGTCAGTCCGTACGGCCTTGGTGTTACAGTCAATCTGGGCCTTGATGTCAGAAAAAGGGGGGTCTAAAAGAGGGCCAGCCTCGCCTCCAACTCCTCCATCAGCGGGCCGAACCCTCCAGATGACACATCCGACCCCCTGCGCTACCACTCAGCGACCGATCTTCTCCTGTCTCCTCGTCTCTGGCAAATGATGGAGAAAAGTTCTCAAAAGTTCTCAAACGTTGATAGAAAGTCCTCGGCCCCTGGGAGTAGGGGAGGCCGTCCGCCGTCGCTGCCACCGCCGGCGGAGCCCGAGGGCCAGGCGCAACCACCGCGGCCATCACCCCAGCCATGGCCCACCAGAGGACAGAGGAAACGCCGAGAGAAACGCCAAGAGCCGAGGGAAGGAAGTCCGGCCAGGCCCTCTCCGGCATCGATGAAAAAAGTCTTAGCCCCTGGGGGAAGGCCGCCGCCGCCAGACCCGAAAGTCATACAGCGACCGCCACGGCCGCGGCCGCCATCCCAAGCAGGCCAAGGGAGACACCGAGGGAGCCGCCGAGCCGCCGAGGGAGCCATAGAGGGAACCACAGAGCCCCCGCCGCGCCGCCTCCGAGCCACCACAGGGCCGCCGAGCCCACCGCCAAACGACC
The DNA here is from genome assembly GCF_028640845.1 of Ahaetulla prasina. NCBI lineage: Eukaryota > Metazoa > Chordata > Lepidosauria > Squamata > Colubridae > Ahaetulla > Ahaetulla prasina. The sequence continues at coordinate 25,546,051 of NC_080540.1, read as the reverse complement.
GCAGGCCCAGGCCGGCCGTGGGAGGCATCGAGGACGCCGCTGAAGCCGCCGAAGCCTCCGAGCCCACCAGCTGTTCCGAGGCTCCGGAGGGAGCCGCTGAGGGAGCCGCCAAGCAGCTGAGCCCCCCACCGAGCGGCCACCGCCCCAAGCCGGCCGTGGAGACGCCGCCCCAAACAGGCCGAAGAAGCCGCCGGAGGAAGCCGCCGGAGCCGAAGCCGCCGAGACCGCCGAGCCTATCAGCTGTTCCGAGGCTCCGGTCCCGGTCAGTCCCAGCCTAAACGCCGCTTCAGATGTTCTCCCGGCAGGGTCCGGGACCGAGAGGGCCCAAAAACAGCCCCTCTCGGTCCCAGACCCCCGGAAAGGCCACCAACCGCACCGCCGAAGATCCTCAACGCGCCATCTTGGCACATGCGCAATTTAAAGAACATACGTAATTGTATGGCCATCTTATCCAGCTTTCCTCTGAAAATTTATGTTTGCAATAAGTAAAAAAAAAAGAAGAAGCTTTATCTACAAAATTGTATAACAGAAGTAGAAAGGGCCCGAGTGCCACTGAATTTTATTCTTTCAAAACGGAGCTGACCTGAAACATAATGAAAAGATGAAATGAACAGTATGCAATATTTTTATTTTATTTTATTTATTTATTTGTGACAACAGTATATATAAGCATAAGCATGAAATGACTATATGATATATAAGCATAAATATAATCATAAGTATGTAATAACTATATGAAATTGGATACAATCAAAGGGAACATTAGGACAGGAACGGTAGGCATGCTGGTGCTCTTATGCACGCCCCTTACAGACCTCTTAGGAATGGGGTGAGGTCAATAGTAGATAGTCTTTAAGATACCAATATGGACTATCCCCAGACATATGATAGAGAATATAAATATATTACAAAAAATGGAGGTTATCACTTACAAAGAGCTTTTGATTATGGAAAAAGGGGAATTACAGTTAAAATCTAGGGAGAAATTGAGGGATGAAGGGAGAAATTATACGTGGTTCCAGTATGGACAATTGCAATCTAGATGGAAAATAGATCAGAAAATTGGTATTAGGCAAAGTGATGATAACTTGGTAAAACAAATAAAAGATCAAGGTCAACAGCATATAAAGAGAGTATATAATGCATTGGTTGAAACTGATTCAGAAATGGAATTGGTTAAAGATTGTATGGTAAAATGGGCACAAAATTTTCAATAACCTATAATGTTAGAAACATGGGAAAAAATTTGGGTGAGGAATGTTAAATTTACGCAAGCACAAAATTTAAGAGAAATTTTTTATAAAATGTTTTATAGATGGCATTTAGATCCTAAAAAACTGTCATGTATGTATCCAAATGTGAAAGCAAAATGTTGGAGATGTGATTGTGAGGATGCTACTTATTATCATATATGGTGGACTTGCAAAAAAGTTAAAGCTTTTTGGATTAAAATATGGTGGATTATGCAGAACATTTTGAAAAAGAAGATCAAGTTTGTTCCACAGTTCTTTTTATTAGGAATAATTCCAGATTGCACTGTTATAGAGACAAAACTGATTTTGAATTTAATAACTGCTGCAAGACTATTGATTGCACAATATTGGAAGAAAGAAGACTTACCTACAATTGGAGAATGGACTAGTAAAGTATCAAATTTAGCAGAAATGGCAAAAATTTCTGCCTACTTGAAAGACTATACACAAGAAAAATATATTTTGGAATGGAGAAAGTGGATCAATTATATTCAAAATAAGTATCAGATAAAAAAATACCAATTAGTTTTTGAGTGAAGTTAGGAATTGCTATGTACTAGAGTTTAAGAAAGAAGGGAATTGATAGTGTGATGGTGTGAAATGGAATATGTTTTATGTTATATTTTAGATTATGTTTGTTAGTTACTATACCCTGTATTCTGTTCTGGGAAGTCTCGGGGGGGGGGAGGAGGGGGGAAATGGGGGGGGGGGAGGGGAAGATTATAAATTGATTGATTGCCATTGTACAGGAATAATAGTAGAATTAAACAAGTTGGAATGGTGTAAAGTCGGGACTGCTCGGTAACCACTCCGGAAGGGAAAGGTTAAGGAAAGAGGAGGAAAGAAGGAAGAAAGTAGGTAGGCAGGTAGGTAGGTAGGAAAGAAGGGAGGGAGAAGAAAGGATAGGAGGAGAAGAAGGAGGGGAAGATAGAGGGTTAGAAAGGATGGTAGTAAGAAGTGGGAAAGAGGAGGGGAAGTAGGAAAGCGAGGAGAAGGATGGTGGGGAAAGTAGAAGGATGAGAAGGGTAGAAAGGATTAAGGAAGGGAGTGGCGGCCGAGCAGGCCTGATTGAGCATTATTTGAGTATAGGATCGATTGTTGGATAAGTGATTGTATTGTACACTGGTCAAATTGTGGGAATTATTATGGAAAATAAAACATTTTGCCCGAAAAAAAAAAATAGTAGATAGTCTTTGGTTAAAGCTTTGGGGATTTTGGGAAGGGATCACAGAGTCAGGTAGTGCATTCCAGGCAGTAACAACTCTGTTACTGAAGTCATATTTTCTGCAATCAAGATTGCAGAAGCACAATACAATACAATACAATAGTGTGAACTGCTTTTTTCATAGAAAAATAAAAATGAATCTATTGTAAAGATTGTGTTTGTCATGAAGAAGCCAATGATTTCTCCTGTTGCAGATAGAAACTTGGGTATTAGGAATGCTCATTTGCTCATTCAGCTCAATCATTGCATCTGTTCTTACTGAACATTAAGCATGGAAAATAGGCTACACGACATGATATGCTCCAGTTTTGTAGGTGGCCAACATGGTGGTCATTTGAGAGGAGTTGTCACTCTTAGTCCCTTCAAGAGCCTTCTGCTTTCCATAACTGTAGCTGGGGTTTTTCTTTCTTGGGATTTGAATGAAGGCAGTCCTGACAAAAACCGAATATAAACTAAATTAGGACAGAGGAAAACAAAAAGAAAGAGAGAAATATTTTAAAACCTCTGTTTTTAAATTTACATTGTGACTTTGTTTTTTTCTCCTAGAATCTACCCTGTCTAATTATTAAAACCATGAATCGCGAACTCATTTTTTGTGGACTTTTTACACAAAGTGTCCATATATTCCAGGCACCAATAAATGTAGATATTGCCCTTTCTCTAATAAAAGAAGACAGCTTGTCCATCTAGGCAAGTTCTGTCAATTTCAGCAACCATTCTTTCATGGTGGGTAGCGATGAATTTTTCCAGCTTTGTGCATGTAGTAATCTTGCCAATTGTTGTGTCTGCGCCCCCCAAGCTGGCTCCCTGC